>NC_133422.1:57720000-58022916 GCF_049350105.2 Macaca mulatta
TGACAAAACTCGATGTTTTGACTTATCAGGCCAGAGTCTGAAAATAGTGAAACCTTTATCAGAGTCTGTCTGAAATCACAGAGGCTGTTCAGAAATACTGATGACTGCTTACTGTGGAAAAAAGCAGAAGTGCTGCTTCCTGGACTAGAATGCCACCATTACATTTTCAGGACTTACTTCTCAGCAGAAAACAGGATGATATACTTTGATCCTTGTTCCTGAAGTGTGTTAATAATTACTTAGGAATATAATTTTAGAAGATAGATATATTTCTGGGCAAGAAGTCTAAAATGAGAAAAGAGTATATTTTAAAATATCCAATGCATGGATAAGGATATATTAATAAACTTTTCTTTCATTTGTTTGTTCTTAGTATTGAGTTTATAAAATATATGAAAAAAATACATTTGATTATATTACTTCTTTCTAACTCAGAAAGGCATAACTATTGACAGGCATCAAAAGTTGTTCTGAGAACAACTTGTATCTAAAGAATGTGAGTAGAACTCAGAAGGATATTATATTTGTTTATTGAGCCTTTATTCTAAACTCTCGTAGGTATTCCATGTCATAAAGACAACTCAATGTACTAAATGTGCTAAAATCAAACTCAGACTTACCCTTTCATACAGAAAGAAGGAGAGTGGGGAAGGATACGGCAATAAGAAGGAGAAAGAGATTAAGGCAAATGCTGTTTAAAATTGTGGAGGATATTTAAGAATCCAAGTAAAGATTACTATTCAGAGAAGAATAATGTCATTCCTAGGCAGAACTTCAAGTCTATCTGGCCAAAAACTAGCTGTGTGACACAGGCAAGTTTTCTAGCCTTTTTATGCCTCAGTGTTCTCACCTATGAAATGATGAAAGCTGATTATCAATAAATCAAATGATGAGGAAACTAATACCAATCCTCTCACTGAGATGTTATGAGGATGAAATAAGATAGTAATGTTAAATATTTCTTTAACAGTTGTTACAATAACAGCTAAATGGAAATAATATCTACAAATGGACTTATTGGAAGGACTAAATAGCACATTTAAGACATATTTAAAAGGCCCAAGAAAGTTATTTTTAAAAAATATCACTAATTCTAATTTTCTATTGCTTTGCAGTAGAACTGAGTTTCTTCCCAGTAAATTAAAAAAACTTCCAAATTTTACTGATTCATCTACAAGACTAAGAGGTTGATAATAAGATTGTGGATATTAATCAAGAGTTATTGCTATGTTCCTAATGCTCTTTATAACTTCAATTGTTAAACAAATATCTCAACCTTGTAAAATTATTCTAATGAAGGATGCCATTCTAGTCTTGTGAAGGTACAAATTCAAAAATTCTGGAAAAATGTATACTTTCTATGATTTTTCTTAAAAACCTGAAAACATAAAATGCTTTGAAATAGGAATGAAAGCCTTATATATGTTTTTCTAGTATTACACTTTCTCTTGGGAAATATTTTTAAAATTTATTTTTTTGAGTATTTTTGTGTCTTTTAAAATGGAGAAAAATATAAAATAAAAATAAAATCGATGAAAATACAAAATACAAACAATCCTATTTTACGTGAACGTATTATAGAATATATTATCTATATTTTAATTTGTTAGCTAAAAGATATATTCTAAAGCCTAGATGTGGACAAAGTAACATTTTGTTCCTTAATACATATTTCCCAAACATTTTTATGTTTCTAATAAGAAGAAGATTTGACATCTGAAGGATGGCTGTACATTGATCCTCATAACCCTAGGGCTTTTACCACCTGTCAGAAAATTTCATTACATTAATAATTCATTTCTTTAGTTGCTTCTCCACTTGTTTTAACATCCGAAAACTTTACTAAATTCAATATGATGGTTTATATGGTGGTTTTCTGATTGAAAATTCTTTAATTTGTCAGATTAGTAGCATATAGGTAGAAAGAGTGTGCTGTATAATTTACCAAAAAGGTTAGTTTTCTTCCATGTGAAGAAATTATAAGCAAAGTTTTAATTCTGGATGCATGTTTTAAATGCTTAGTTAAGAGTAGAGTATACATTAAAATATTAATAAATTTAAATGCTAATACAGTGAACAAAATAATTTACAAGGTCCAACTAAAATTAATATAGATCATTTTCTTAACCCATTAGAACACAGAAGAAAAGTTTGTCATTGATGACTGGTAAGTTCAATTTTTTTTTTCATCTTACCTATCATATATCCTTCATTTTTTTCTCTTCTCCTTTTATTACTGTAATTTATTGCTGTTTTTGTTGTTAATTTTGCCATTCTGTTCAAGCAATGAAGAATATGTAGAATATAAGTTGGTTTTGGTTGAATAGTATTGAAATCCAGAGTTTATAAGATTTTGGATTAATATTTATAGTAAAAGAGTTCAAAAAACAACTAAATTAGGAATGCTGTCTTTAAAGTAGACTTCTTGTAGTCCACAATAAAGGAAAACTATTTTATAGATAACATTTCTAAAATATAATAGAAAAAGAAGATAATTGCCTGTATCAATAATATAGCATATGATGAAATTGGAATAAATAGAGGCAGGCTTTTCACCTCTAAATAGTGGATGTTTTGCTGTATTACATAAGAACAAAAGTTAATTTTGCAGCTGGCTTTAATATCTTGTTCATGCATATCACTGGGCTATGATACTACAGAAAGTTTTCTATAGTACGAATATGAAACCATAATTCCTCACATTATAAATTAATACAGGTTCACCTAAGATTATATTTTGAAAAATTTATCTCAAGTACATTATTATATGTCACAAATAAAAATGATTTTCAATTAATATGCAGTAATTATAAATTATTTATTTTCCAAATTGTAGATTTTTCAGGAGCAATTTTAAATGATTCTCTTATCTTTTAATTAAATCAGTACATTCTACAATAGGTTGGTGGTTGTAATAATATTAAGGCATTTGGATTAAACTTTTGATTGACAATTTTTGAAAAGTAAATGTTCTTAAAGTGCTGTCTTAACTTTTTTGCAATTGTGTTTTCCTAAGAAAAATTTTTTAAATACCTTTTACTGTCATAACTACAACTTTTAAATCTGATTTTCAAAAATGCATTGATTTATTTTAATTATAAAGATGACACTTATCTTTTGAAAATCAAGGATTATTAATAGTCAATTTAAAATGCCAAATGGCAAATGAATGCATTCAGCTCTAGGCTCTCTGTTTTAAAGTCATGGAACTTTCAAGAAATGTTCACTTTGAAGTAATCATGCAATATTGTGCATGATTTTCATCACCATTGGGTGATTAACTTTAAAATTGTATTTTTCAAGTAAGTATGTTATCCCTAACAAACTTAAGTATATAGCAAAATTTCTAAAACATGGAAGAGGGAATGATATTGCAGCTAAACCACATATCAGGTCATCTTCCTTTTCCAGCAGCCGGAAGGAGTGAACTTTTCTGTATGTTTTAAGTTAGGCCACAGTAAAATGACTTGCTTGTGACAATGAATATCATTAAAAAGTCAGGAAACAACAGGTGCTGGAGAGGATGTGGAGTAATAGGAACACTTTTACACTGTTGGTGGGATTGTAAACTAGTTCAACCATTATGGAAAACAGTATGGTGATTCCTCAAGGATCTAGAACTACATGTACCATATGACCCAGCCATCCCATTACTGGGGATATACCCAAACGATTATAAATCATGCTGCTATAAAGACACATGCACACGTATGTTTATTGCGGCACTATTCACAATAGCAAAGACTTGGAATCAACCCAAATGTCCATCAGTGACAGAATGGATTAAGAAAATGTGGCACATATACACCATGGAATACTACGCAGCCATAAAAAAGGATGAGTTTGTGTCCTTTGTAGGGACATGGATGCAGCTGGAAAACATCATTCTTAGCAAACTATCACAAGAACAGAAAACCAAACACTGCATGTTCTCACTCATAGGTGGGAACTGAACAATGAGATCACTTGGACTCGGGAAGGGGAACATCACACACCGGGGCCTATCATGGGGAGGGGGGAGGGGGGAGGGATTGCATTGGGAGTTATACCTGATGTAAATGACGAGTTGATGGGTGCTGACGAGTTGATGGGTGCAGCACAGCAACATGGCACAAGTATACATATGTAACAAACCTGCACATTATGCACATGTACCCTAGAACTTAAAGTATAATAAAAAAAAAAGTTAAATAAAAAAAATGAATATGAGTAAAAGTAATAGCTCTCATTTCTGGGCAGAAGTATTTAATTCCTCATCCTTGATTCTGCAGATCCAGTCCATGTGAATACATGTTTATGAGTAGGTGCCCTGCAGACCAAGGAACTTAACTAAAATGCTAACATAACTTTTGGAAAATTGAGAATGCTTGGAACTGAGAAATATAATTACATAGTGTCATATCCGTTGTCAACACAACATAACTGTTCTATCCTGACTGATATATCCTACATTAAAAAAATGATGATTGATGCATTTATCTAAGCTAACCTATTGTTGTTATGAAGTCAAGAGTCAAAGTCAAATTCCATTTAACAATTTATTATAGCTTCTTCATATTGCTTTGTCTTCCATTGGGCTTTCAGATTTACTTTTTTCTGAGCTAATCTTATTCACATGTGCATAGTATTATTATTAGAGGAGTAATTAAAGTAATATGCATTCTTTATAAATTATCTGCCCTTTGCAGTGAAATAAAATCGTCGCTCAGTATAACTTAACCTTTTCATAGTTTATAATCCATGATGGAGCATAAATAATGTGAATTCTTTAAAATGAAGCTGTCAGAGGAAGAAATTACTGTCTCATTAGACAACTAGGTTATAATAGTTTTGAATTATATGCAGTTACTTATTAGCAGCTACAATTATACCTCATATGGGTATTTGGAATTCATGCAGCTTTAATAAATAACTTTGTTGAGATGGTGCTCTGAACATGATAAACCGGTCAGTTTTATGTTATTGTTTAATATTTTTCTTATAATTATATAGTTTGGCATATATATGTATTCAAAATAAGGCAGTGTGGTTTTATTTTTCACTGGCTTATTTTTATCATTTAATTAAACCTAAAAACTATACTGAGATAGACAGATACAAATTTCCTTTTTTCAAATGTATTTTTTTTGTTTTCTTCATGTTTTCAAACTTTCTTATAAATTGCAGTATTTGTAACATTAGAAAGTAAATTCTACACTTATTATTATTCATAAGAGACAATTTTTGAAGTTAGGTTGGGTAATTTTTAACAAAATGATGCTATATCTTCTGTGAAAGCATGAGTTTTGTTGTTCAAACGTTTTAAAGAAATTGAATACATAAACCAATTTTTAAAAGTCACCTATGAAATTTCTTTATTCATTTCTGAACATCTGGCTATTTCTTGTTGAATTAGGTTTTAAATTAATATTTTAATGTTTCTAATATATAATCAATCAGAAATACTTCATTATTTATTTCACTGACTTTCAGTTACAATACCTATTTCAAATAAACATCTATATAGGTTGTGACAGATGGAACACATTTTGCTCGAAGTTACACACACTCGCAAACACACACACACACATATAAACAAACACACAAACAGAGATGAAATTAATTACTCTAGGTCACTGACTATTTTGTTTAATGCACAGTTACCATTTAAACCATACATTCATCCTTTGATATTATGTAGTGATTGGTTCTAGGACCCCTTGTAGATACAAAATTCCCCTTAGTGATACAAAAATGGTATAGTATTTCCATGTCACCTATGCATATCCTCCCATATACTTTAAATCATTTCCAGATTATTTATAATATATAATACATTTACATATATAATGTAATTTATATATGTAACACTATATTTTATGTAATGCTAGATTCATATATGTAATGCTATATATATTACATTATATATGTAATATCTTTAGATATATAATGCTATTTATATGTTTATATATACAACTATATGAATAGTTGTTTTATTGTATTATTTTTTATTTGACTTATTTTTATTGCATTTTATAAGCTTTTTTTTTTAATAAGAGCTTGATTACATCCATGGATACAGAACCCATAAATATGGAGGACTGAATGAATATAATAAAATTTTAAAATAAGAGAAATTGTTAGTAAATTATGTGACTCATTCATCTTCAATATTTTAACATTATTTATTAAAATGAACACTTATTTACAATGCTTTTATTATATTCTAAGCACCAGACTATTCAAGGAGGATTAAAAAAATACCAGTGTATACAAAAAATGCACCACTAGTGGAAGTAATATTTTTATTAATTAATAATGAAGACTGCCCCGATACGGTTTTGCTCTGTGTCCTCCTGAAATCTCTTGTAATTCCTATAATCCCCATGTGTCAAGGGTGGGACCAGGTGGAGGTAATTGGATCATGGGGGCGGTTTCCCCGCTGTTGTTCTCATGGTAGTGAGTGAATTCTCACAAAATCTGGTGGTTTTATACACCTCTGACATTTCCCCTTCTTGTACTAACTCTGTCCTGCCACAATATGAAGGTGTCAGCTTCTTCTTTGCCTTCTGCCATGAAGTTTTGTAAGTTTCCTGAGGCTTCCCTAGCTATTCAGAACTGTGAATCAATTAAACACTTTTCCTTTATAAATTACCCAGTCTCAGGTATTTCTTCATAGCAGTGTGAGAAGGAACTAATACAAACCCTTTGTTTGCTATTTCATTAATATCTTTAAGCAATTTCTAATTTGATTTTTTAAAATTTGAATTTTTGTAGGTTTATAGTAAGCGTACATATTTATGGGGTACATGAGATATTTTGGTACAGGCATGCAATGTGTAATAATCACAAAGTGGGAAATTGGGTATCTATGCCCTCAAGCATTTAACTTTTGTGTTAGAAACAGTCCAATTATACTCTTTTAGTTATTATTAAATGCCAAATTAAATTATTATTGACTATAGTCCCCTTGGTGTGCTATCAACTACGGTTTTATTTAGCCTTTTAAATTATTTTTTGTACACATTAACCATCCCCACCTTCCTGTCACCCACCAACTACCGTTCCCAGCTTGGTTACCATTTGGTACCGACTACCATTCCCAGATGGTTACCCAGAAGGTAACCATCTTTTAAGCAATTTTTATGACCATTTCTTTATGTTTTTAAGTACTTGTAATTTTTATTTATTTTACTTTATTATTGTATTTATTCATTTATTTTATTAAGTACTTGTAATTTTATTTCCATTTTGTGCATATACACATTGCAATCCCTATATTAGGTAATGGAAATACTAGTATAAAAAATGTACTTTGAATAATAGCACTTTCCATCTGATAATCTAAGAGTCATTGCTATGTAATATACAATTCAAAACATATTGTGGCTTAAAATAGCTGCATTTATTTAGCTGACAAATAGGTTGGTCAGCTGGAAGATGACTACTCTAAGAGAGTTTTGTTCAATTTTTAGAGGTCAGTTAGAGGATCAATGACAGATTGGTTTTGCTAATCTCGGCTAGGGTTTTCTGTGTATCTGTAAACTTGGTAGAGTTGAAACAGTTGACTCAGCTCTACCTCACATATTTTCTTATGCGCCACCATCCTAGATTGGGCTTGTTCACGTGGAAAACTTCAGAAATTCAAGAAAAAGAGCAAAAATTTACTAGATAACTTGAGAGAGGCTCAGAACTGACAACCTGTCACTTCTGCCACACTCTACTGACAGAGGCATGTCCCAGGTATATTAGTCAGGGTTCTCCAGACGAACAGAACTAATCAGATATATGTATATCTGAATGGGAGTTGCTTAAGGAGACTAGATTCACACAGTCACAAGGTGAAGTTCCACAATACTTCGCCTGCAAGTTGAGGAGCAAGGAAGCCAGCCATGGCTCAGTCCAAATCCCAAAACCTCAAAAGCAGGGAAGCCGATACTGCAGCCTCCAGTCTGTGGCCAAAGGCCTGAGAGCCCCTGGCAAATCACTGGTGTAAGTCCAAGGGTCCAAAAGCCAAAGAACTTGAAGCCAGATATTTGAGGGCAGGAAGCATTCAGCATGGGAGAAAGATGAAGGTCGGAAGACTCAGCAAGTCAGCATTTTCCACCTTCTTCTGCCTTTTCCTAGTCAGTCTGGCAGCTAATTGGATGGTGCCCACCCACACTGTAGGTGGGTCTTCTTGAGGGTGGGTCTTCCTCTCCCAGTCCACTGACTCAAATGTTAATCTCTTCTAGCAACACTCAGAAACACCCAGATACACCCAGAAACAATACTCTGCATCCTTCGATCCCATTAAGTTGCCATTTAATATTAACCATCACACAAGGCCAGCCCTTATGAAAGGGTGAGAAAGTTGACCACATTTCTTGGGAGAATCTGCTAAGTCACATGGAAAGGGTTTTGGATACAGAGAAGGAAATAATCATAGCCTTTTTTCTTTTTTCAAGGTAGTAAATCTGATATGAAAATAAATGTACATTTTGAATAAACATAATAATGCTTTTCTATTTTCACATTTGATATCTAAGGCCATATCATGTGCATGAAAACTAAATGGGCTGGAATTCATAGAATCTGTGAATTTTGTTTAATCTAGTTCTCAATTATGATAAATACATGAGAGAACTATAAAATTTGTAAGTAAATTTCCAGTTTTGTCTTCCATTTCTGCAACTTTTTATACCAACATTAAATACTCATTATTCCTTCAATGGGCTTCTCATTTATTTCTTTACTTATGCTCTATACTTTAGGCCCATATAAAACTTAATGATGTATGAGCATAGCCTAAACATCCCCTTTGTTTCAAATTCTGTTTTCTCTAGAACAAAGTCACATGTCTGGAATCTCAATCTGACTTTTTTCTTTTTGTAATTTCTTTGTCATATTAATGTATATAACTTTTGATATAAAATCATTTCCATTTCAAATATTGCTTGTGTGTGTTTCTTCTCTTTGTTATTAGAGAAGTTTTTAATAGAAAACATTTTACTCACCAATTTTTTATTACTACAGTGAGATAATTTTTTTTATTAGAAGCCTACAAAGGTAAGAATATTAGTAAACATTGGCAGAATGTTTCAACATAATTGTAAAAGCTTTAAAGTGGTTGAAGCAAAGTAAATAATTTAGGAGAATGAGGTAAGCAGAAAAGGAAATGTCTACATGGCTACAGAGGGAGATTTTAACAGAAATAAGCCAGAATTTTACCCTCCCCCCAAACACAGACACATGTAACTCTAAAACAATTAGAAACTAAAGGCATGGGTAATTGGGACTTCAAAGGTGATGCGAGTCTAATTATTATTTCAGTTTAATAGGTGACAACAATGACATTTAAGGAGGTTAAGTGACTGCCATAGGTTTCACATCAATAGTAATTTGTGAGACTTGTATTAGATCTTCAGATTCAACATCTGGAGTTTAAGAAAAGCTTTCTTTTACTTTGGAAATCACTTTCCAACAATAGCTAGATCTATTAATTTTACTTAAACAGCGTATTTACCTTCCACTCTCTATTATCCTGTATCATGTATTCTAACTTTTCTTATATGTTCAATTATAATATATTTCTCAAAGGTTTTAATGGCATAACAATAAAAGGATGGCAGGAATTTAGAAAAAGAAAATTCTCTGTATGATCCCAGACAAGTTAATGACTTTGATAATCAACTGATTCAATTGTAACATGAGAAAAATTAAACTATTATAAACTGAATGATTGCCCCTCCCCCAAACCCATATGTTGAAGCCCTAACCCCCAGTGTGACAGAATTTGGATATAAAGTCTTTGGAGGTTAGATCAGATGAGGTCACGAGGATGGAGCACTTATAATAATGGTGTCAGTGTCCTTTCAAGCAAAGACTCCATATGGCTTGCCTTCTATGCATGCACAAAAAGGAAGTCATGTGAGCACCAGTGAAAAGGCAGCAGCAGTCAATAAGCCAGAAAGAGAGGCAGAACCTGACTATACTGACATCCAGACAACCAGGTTTCAGACTTCTAGCCTCCAAAACTGTGAGAAAATAAATTGCTATCATGTAAGCAACTCAGACTACAACACTTCGTTGTGACAGTCTGAACTGACCAATACAAAGTACTAATCCATGTAAGAATTAACTGAAGGAAAAGAATAAACAGTTGACTTTTCTTCAATCTTGTTGGTAAATATATGCAGGGAAATGATGGATATGAATAAAAAAAGTTATAAAAATAGTAACCACAGCATTATATAAGTAACCCTGCCACAGGCATGCCATGTTTGTATTATTTATAATAAACTGTATTCTAACATAAGCATTTATTCTAATTTGCAAATAAAGATTGTGCAGAGAAGAGTTAATGTAGCAGGCTGGAGACTGATATCCTTAGAAATAACTGCTCTTATGGTTGTCTTTTAGATGATCTGGGAACATGGATTACAGGAGAGTTCCTACCATTCCCAAAATTTATAAGAGAAACTATTATACCTAAACTTTTTTTGAAAACAGTATGGTTTTTGACAAATACCTACTTACCTTCTCAAAACTGGGAATTTTGATATATACAAAGCAAAGAGTGCCTACGTGACCAACCCCAGTAAAAACCCTGGGCACTGAGTCTCTAATGAACTAATTAGAATATGCTAATGAATGAACTAATAAAATATTGATAGACAATATTTCATACGTATATGAAATATTTCATATTTCAATATTTCAGTATTTTATATGTCATAACTCATTGTTGGAGGTTATAGGCCTGTGTGACTCCACTGTGAGAGGACTTTTGGATACTTGTACCTAGTTTCTTGTAAAGTTTTCTGCAATCACCTTTTACTTTTGCAGATTTAGCTTTGTATCTTTTTGCTGCATTTAATAATAGCCATGAATATAAGTATATGCTAAGTTCACTGAGACTTCCTAGCAAATTGCTAGTCCTGGGATAAGTCTTAGGGACCACTGATATAGGCTCAGGGAGCATAATTTATTTTCCCTCCCCATTTTACCTGATTGAAAGAATCTGTGATGTGAAAACTCACATGGCCGGGTGCGGTGGCTCAAGCCTGTAATCCCAGCACTTTGGGAGGCCGAGACGGGCAGATCACGAGGTCAGGAGATTGAGACCTTCCTGGCTAACCCGGTGAAACCCCGTCTCTACTAAAAAAATACAAAAAACTAGCCGGGCGAGGTGGCGGGTGCCTGTAGTCCCAGCTAGTCCGGAGGCTGAGGCAGGAGAATGGCGTAAACCCGGGAGGCAGAGCTTGCAGTGAGCTGAGATCCGGCCACTGCACTCAAGCCTGGGCGACAGAGCGAGACACCGTCTCAAAAAAAAAAAAAAAAACAAAAAAAACTCACAAGTAATAGAGAGAATAGAAAAAATAGTATTGAAAAAATAGTATTAATATTACCATGAAGCTACTTGGGAGCTCAAGGGTGCAGTGAGTCAGGATTCCTCCACTGCACTCCAGTCTGGGAAACAGAGTGAGACCCTGTCTTTAAAAAAGTATTTAATTAATTCATTTAATATTAACATGAAGAAGAAAAATATATTATTACCTGAATCAAGATCATGTTTGGCATACCTCAGTTTATCTTTAAGTTACACAAGTTCAGTTTCACTTAACAACCTTTTATTTAAAGGTGTGTATCAAAAAGATAGAAAACCAAATCAAGTTTATTTAAAAATACTACATCACAGTCCCTCTTTCATCACTTCCTCCAGAGTATTCAAAGACTGTTTGAATCTCTTTGAAAGTTTCTAAGATCTTGGTTTATGAATTTGGGTTCTCCTGTGGTGGCTGCATATATATTTAACACAGTTAGGTCTTCTTGTTGAATTGAACCCTTCACCAGTTTGTAATGCCCTTCTTTATCTTTTTTGATCTTTGTTAAAGTCTATTTTGTCTAAAATTAGAATTGCAATCTCTGCTTTTTTTTTTTTCTGTTTTCCATTTGCTTGGTAGATTTTTCTTCATCTCTTTATTTTGAACTTATGTGTGTCACTGCATGTGACATAGGTCTCTTGAAGACAGCATACCATTGGGTCTTGCTTCTTTATCAAACTTGCAAATATGTACCTTTGAATTGGGGCATTTAGCTCGTTTACATACAAGGTTCTATTGATATGTGTGGATTTGATCTTGTTATCATAATGTAAGCTATTAACTATGCAGATTGTTTTGTGTGATTGCTTCATATTGTCACTGGTCTGTGAACATAAGTGTGCTTTTGTAGTGGCTGGTCTTCCACTTCCATATTTAGTGCTTCTTTCCAAAGGTGCTGTAAGGCAAGTTAATTGATAACAAATTCCCTCAGCATTTCCTTGTCTGAAAAGTATCTTATTTTATCTTTTCTTATTAAGCTTAGTTTGGCTGGATGTGAAATTTTGGGTTGCAATTTCTTCAATTTGAAAATGTTGAATATTGGCACCCAATATCTTCTGCATTGTAAGGAGATACCTTCTCACACCAGTAAGAATGGCTATTACTAAAAAGTCAAAAAATAACAAGGCTGACAAGGTTGCAGAGAAAAAGAAAGATTTACACACTGTTGATGAGAGTGTAAATTAGTTCTACCATTGTGGCAAATGGTGTGGCAATTCCTTGGCGACCTAAGAACAGAACTACCATTCAGCCCAGCAATCCCTTTACTGAGTATACACCCAAAGGAATACAAATTATTCTATCACAAAGATACATGCACACGTATGTTCATTGCAGCACTATTCATGACAGCAAAGACATGGTATCAACCTAAATGTCCAGCAATAACAGATGGGATATAGAAAATGTTGTATATATACACCATAGAATACTCTGCAACCAAAAACAAAACAAAACAAAAACAAAAACAAAACAAGATTACTTTGCAGGAATATGGATGGAGCTGGAGGTCATTGTCCTTAGAAAACTAACGTAGCAACAGAAAACCAAATACTAGAAGTTCTCACTTAAAAGTTGAGCTAACTGATGAGAACACAGGGACAAATAGAGGGTAATATCCGACACTAGAAGCTGTCAGAGGATGGAGGTAGGGAGTGGATTAGGAAAAATAACTAATGAGCACTAAGCTTAATACCTGAGTGACAAAATCTAATCGATACAACAAACCTGTGATGCAAGTTTACCTATGTAACAAATCTGCACATTTACCCCTGAATTTAGAATAAAAGTTAAAACAAAATTTAAAAAAGAATATTTAAGAGGAATTTAGAGGGTCCAGTTACTTGTTATAAATTTTAACTCCAGAGAAAGCAAATACTTTCCTTTCCTTGGTCTTCTTCTTCTAATTTTCTATAAGAATTCTCATTGGACAGGAATAGAGAAGAGCACATGAGCTTATCTTAGTCTCACATTTATGGAATACTTTATTTTTCTCTATTTTCTTCAAGTTCTGTTTTCCCTGAATGCTATTCTCTTTTCTGCGAAGACATTCATCTCTTTTCTGCAAAGGCATTTCTGTGAAGACATTCATCATCATCAGGTATTTTAAGCTTGGGTAACACCAATTTTGTGGCCTATAAATATGAGCTAATCTCTTTGGGCATAAAGACCAGAGCAATGAAGTTTGCATGGATAAGACCTAAGGCCAGCAGACAAAGAGGACACCTATTTGAGAATATCAGGTCTCAGCAAATATACTGATTGTATTATGTGCCTGTGCTCTGGACATAGGTGTACTGAAGAAAGGCATATAGGTATAAATGGGAAGGAGAAAATAATCATTGTGAGAGGAAAATCAGTAAGAATATGGAAAAACTAAACCAAAACAAAGGGAAACTTCTGCTATGGAAGTTTCCTTGTACTGCTTTCACCTACTTCATGTTCTTTTCTGTCAAAGATTAAAGAAGGCCTTTTACAATCAAATAGCTATGGCCCAATAACAAATTAAAATTTGCTGATGACATAATATTTACTTCTAATTATGATTTACATAATTTATTTATTAAACAAATATTTTTCAAGCCACCACATTTTGCTAGATAGTAAGAACACAGTGTTAAGCAAAATTTAGTTCATTTAACTATGTATTGGTTTTAAGAAATCGAAATAGATCACTTTAACACAAATTATTTGGCTGATACTAAAGCTGCCATATAAAAGTGTTCTGCTTTTCTAGTGGATGTTTTCATAAGAAAATTAATAATATATTTATATTGTGTTTTTAATATGCTTTGCATTTAAAAGAGGAAAACTGTTTCCTTCATAAAAGATGAGAAGATAAGTGATATGAAAACTTGTAATTAAGATGACCTTGGTTCTAAAGTTATTAACTAAATATTGGATTTGTTCAGAAATTAAGATATAATACAGGTCCTTGGATTAAGAATGTTTGCCATCATTCATTATTCCATAATTGAGGTCATTGGACTTGTAAATGTACTATGGCAAAATTAATTCACCAATGCAATATCTAAAATCCTTTAATTCTGTACTTGGAAGTTTGAAAATATGTCTTTCCATATCTTGAAATCCTTAAATTGAGTATTATGTGTATGTATAAATGCAAATAGTATATAAGTCATAAAATTGAATATTAACATTGGCTAAAGTTTAAAGAAAAATGACAAATTAAATTGGTAGCTGGTTATGATAATGTTTATGCTTTTAGATTTTATAATGATAGAGAATATTTAGTTTACTATGTCATCTTTTAATTTGGAAATTTTTTTTAATTATGGAGACAGTATGGGGAATTTTATCTCACTTATACTTTGCTCTTAATTATAGTATGCATAATGTTCTTAAAAACTGTTAACTAGGGTTAGGCTAATGTGCTAATAGATTATTTGATAAATCATTATTATTATAATTTTAGATAGTTATTAATCTATTCTTGCTCAGACTTCTTTGATTAAAACTTCCCTTTAGATATGATTGTATATGTTTAGATCACTCTGCCATTTGAACTTTATTAAATTAAGAGAATTTTAGGTACAAGCTAATATGTTGGGTTGATTGGGAAAATGACTACAAGTTTCAATTTTCAATATTAATGTCATCTGCAAATCCTCTCATCAAGAGTTTGAACGTATTTTCTCACTCTTAGTTAGCCTAGGCTGGCTTTTCTTTTCTTGAGCTAATAAAAGTTATAGTATGCTAGTTGCAAGCAGTCCTAGAGTCTTCACACATTTCTATTTTCTATTGAAACCAACATGAGAACAAGTCTGGGCTAAGTTGTTAAAAAACAACAGTGTAGGTGGATCAGAAATAAATTGTTCAACTGAGGACATCCTTGCACAGTTAGGCCACAGCCAAATCAATTCGTGGCAGACAGAAACCTGAGGCCAGATTAACTGAGTCTGCCCTAGCAATCTCACAAACCTATCAGACTAATGAGAAATAAGTGTTTTTGTTTTAAGTCGCTGAGATTTGTGGTCTTTTATTACAGAGTGATATTTAAGTGGTATGGCTAGGAAACCTATTTTTTTGTATAAATATTATACTAATAATAAAAATTGGAAAATTATTTTAGAAATTGCTTCTGTGAGTGCAATAGTGAGATTCTGCTGACACATTTGTTATTAAGCACAAGTCTTAATTTCTTTAAAATTTTGCATTTAAGATGAGTTTTAAATTAAAATATTTTTCATCAAAGAACTGTAATAGATTCTAATAAATGATACGCATAGAATGAAAAACTCAATAAATAAAATTAAGAACCTAATGCATGGATTTAAAACACATTATACGTAGTTAATAAGATAGGTAATAAAGGACTGAAAAAAGAAAGAAATGTCCAGAGTAAAGGATAGTACAGAGTCATAGGAGGTAGAATCAAAATAGCAAACACACTGGTAATTGAGTGCCAGGAAAAGAGGAGGAAGAAAATAAATCAGCATCAATATTTGATGACCTTTTGCATGAAAGGTTCATGAAATTGATGTAAGGCATAAAACTATGAATATAAAAACCACTATAAATACTAAGCAGGATAAATAGCAAAAGAAAAATATTCTGAAACATGACACTATGCAACTATTAAAGATCAAATATGAGAATAAAAATAATAAAAACCAGCCATGAAAATTTGCATAAGGTAAAAAAGACTAATTATTTTAATGCTAATTGGTTTTAAAAATGAAGAAACTGATCTTTCAATGTCATGTGTAATTTATTAAGGCAAATATTCCAAATAAGAGAACAGGGATTAAAAGCCATGTATACCCAGCTCAAAAGTTCATGTGCTTTTCACTGCCCTGCCTTCCCCCACTTCACAAATTCCCAACTTACACAGATTACTCGACTTAAATTGGTTTCTTTAGTTGTACGTAAGCTGAATAAATGATAAGTGTTTATCTTTAACGTCTTTGCATTTTTCTGGTTGTTGTCCATCTTAAATACATGTAATCTAATTGTACGCTACATGACTTAAAATTGTGTTCAGAGAGACATCAAGTAAGTGCTGTGGCTAATTAAATCTAAAATGGTTTAATAAAACATAAAATTCTCATTATGATCACGATTATCATCACCCTCATCATCAAAAAATAGAAGTGCAATGCCTGTACGAACATTATATATCTTGTTAGGGTTATAATATGCAAATTTAGACTGGCTTGATTTAGATTCTAATTTCTTCTATCACTGGCATTGAGCTTTGAAGATGTCACATAATCCTTATGTTTTTCCTTCTATAAAATAGGAAAAGTAAAAATGATTTCCTCACTGCATAATTTTGTTAAATAAACAAAATATTCCATACAAACCAATTGTTGCAGTGTCTAGTACGGGAAAACCACAAAATAATTGTTAATAAAAATAAATATTACTATTTAAACCAAAAAGTCTAGTGTTGAGAGTTTATAAAGTGATACCAAAAATCTTAAGAGCACATAAAGGCTTTTTCAAAAATGAAAAAATTTGAGTAAATATAAAAGTTCTGACAATCGCATTTGTACAGGCAGTACATTTTGCAGAATGAATTTATACATAGAAAAAGAGTTTGGAAAAACTATTTAACATCATTTTTACCTTGAAAAATCTTCAGCTCTCCAAAAGTGATTTCACCAATTTTTGGTTTAATTTAGGGAATTTTCACTACAAAAATACTTGTGATAAACTCAGGATAAATGATACTACTTTAGTCATTTTTACACAACATTCAACATATATGTTAAATGTACTTGACATTTTAAAATTTATCTGTATATATCTTGTAGCATAAAGAGGATGTCAATGTCAAATCTGTCCCATTTATATCTAGAAAACAATCAGAAGACCTTAACATTTTCAAAGTATATAAATGTATTCTATTAAAGATAAACTTGAGAATATATGAATAAATATGATAGACTCAAAGCAAATAAATTACATCGCCTTATAAAACACAAAGAATGTAGAATTATGCTGAAATTAATATAGAAAACCTGAAGCAACAATAGATGAAAAACAAGCTTTATCCATGTCTATTTGATGTCACTTTACTGTGACAATAACTTTAATACATAATGGAAAACAATGCTGCCTTCAGATGGCAATACATCATCATGAAGCTTTATTATTTGACTAAAAGAAGTGATTTTATTTCATTAAATTTTGTCCCTAAGACATGGTCACTCCACACAACCTTAGTTTAGCAGTCACTATTATCAAACTCAAGGAAATTATAACAACATTTATGCATCTCTCTTGACAATAGTTTTATGTAAGGAATAATTAGTTAAAGACTCTATTATTAAAAAGCAGACATCTAAAAGAATTCTCAGATGCATTGCAGCATAATTTCTCACCACTTGATACAAATAAAATACAAGTTTTCAGGAGAAGCATGCCTTTTACTGCCCCAGGGAACAGAGAAGCCACATTCAAAGGAACTCTTCCTTTGGGATTGCATCCAAGAGTGGCAGACAAATCTTTTACACTTGTGAAAAAAGAAAAAAAAAAGTCCAAAGAGCTCCTGCTTATACATTCACACTTAATAAATCCAATTTTAGGCATATCCCTATTAAAATGAGAACAAATCCCCTGAAACTTTCACTCCTCATTCTCTTCACTCTTCAATGTCTTTATTTTAGACTTCCGTTTAGATTTTTGAATAAAGTTCAGCTTCTGCTAATTTAGTGTGCCGTGTTTAAAAAAAAAAATAGTGCTAGTGCATTAACATAGAAAGCATATTTGCAAACATTCAACACACCACACTTATTCAGTAACCTCTGGGCATAGGAACTACCTGCGATTTTATTTTTTTATTTCCCAAGAGATATTGCTGGGTAAATTTTCTTAGCATCACATGGATATTTATTTTCTTGCTAACATATGATCAACAACTATCCTTTAAATAAAACTTTTTTTTTGCAATTTAAATAAGCAAGAATACATGAATACAATTACACTGAAAAAACAAAATGGCAAAATGTTTTATTCATCCACTAGACAAATACATATTGGGTGCCTACTGTGTGCCAGGATATTTTAGATTCTTGGGAGACAACAAAACAAGCATAAATCTTGCTCACCTGGGAGCATATCGAACATGGCCAAGAGAGATAAATTACTCAACAGGAAAATGTAGAACACTGCCAGAGTTTGTACTTTTTTTAGTTGTAATGGAAAGCTACTGGAATGTGTTAAGCAAAGGAGGAACAGGGAATGACTTATGTTCATGGAGAATCATTCCTGCTCCTTTGTGGTAAGAATGGAAATGAAGAAAGCAGCAAGGAGACTATTACGGAGGTCCAGGTATGAGATGATAGTGATCATTAGAAAGTAGGCATCAAGGTTAGTGGGGGTGATCATATAAAGTGGTCAGATGTAGCATGTTCATGTAGGAGGTAATCTCTTAAAATGTTAATGTCTTGAATATATTTATCTTTTTAATAAATGTGTGAAAATTTGGGTAGTTCCCAAATTATCAGATAGAGGAATGTTTTAAACTACAGAGATGGTTACAACCTGTTGGTTAATTTGCATCTTATAGTAATTAATCACTTCAAGCTATGTAAAAAACAGTTTTTATAGTTTTTAATTTTTTTCATTGTGAACATAGTAAGTGGAAAATATTTAACTGACAATCAACTACTTTTGAAAACAAGTATTACTTTTGAAGTAATCATATTTGAATATGAGTTAACAATGATAGTTTTGTATTTTAAATATATATCTATGCGCATTATTAAATAATATTTAAAGACTAAAGTCTTTAAAATTTGTAACTTCTTTGAAAACATACAATTTTAACCTATTAAAATATTCGGTGGATACATAGTTGAGAATAGCAAATACATAGTAAATACTGGCTGGGCGCGGTGGCTTAGGCGTGTAATCCCAGCACTTTGGGAGGCCGAGGTGGGCGGATCACAAGGTCAGGAGATCAAGACCATCCTGGCTAACACGGTGAAAGCCTGTTTCTACCAAAAATACAAAAAAATTAGCCGGGTTTGGTGGCGGGCGCCTGTAGCACCGGCTACTTTGGAGGCTGAGGCAGGAGAATGGCGTGAACCCGGGAGGCCGAGCTTACAGTGAGCCGAGATCGCGCCACTGCACTCCAGTCTGGGCGACAGAGGGAGACTCTGTCTCTAATAATAATAATAATAATAATAATAATAATAAATAGCAAATTCCTGTTCAACTACCTCAGTTGAAGAATCCCAACTATTTCTTGCCATATAATTAGAGAGAATGAAACACATTGACACAAGAAAGTGTAAAGTACAAAGGAGTGTATTATTTTATGATTCTGATAGGAAAATGACTATATGGGCAATTATTTGGCATGCACTAGTAAGCTGAAACAAATTTTTATTCATTAAAAATGGCAGTTTCTTAAAATGTTAAGTTTGGTATTTGACCCTCTATAATGTAGTGTTTTGGTTTTTTTTTTTTTTTTTTTTTTTTTTTTTAATACATTAAGTTCTCGAATACATGTGCAGAACGTGCAGGTTTGTTACATAGGTATACAGGTGCCATGGTGGTTTGCTGCACCCATCAACCTGTCATCTCTGTTAGGTATTTGTCCTAATGCTATCCCTCCCTTAGCCCCCCACCTGCCAACAGGCCCCAATGTGTGATGTTCCACTCCCTGTGTCCATGTGTTCTCATTGTTCAATTCCCACTTATGAATGAGAACATGCGGTGTTTGGTTTTCTGTTCCTGTGTTAGTTTGCTAAGAATGATGGTTTCCCGCTTCATCCATGTCCCTGCAAAAAAAACATGAACCCATCCTTTATTATGGCTACATAGTGGTGTGTATGTGCCACATTTTCTTTATCCAATGTGTCATTGATGGGCATTTGGGTTGGTTCCAAGTCTTTGCTATTTTGAAAAGTGCTGCAATTAACATGTGTGCATTTGTCTTTATAGTACAATGATTTATAATCATTTGGGTATATACCCAGTAATGAGATTGCTGAGTCAAATGGTATTTCTGTTTCTAGATCCTTGAGGAATCACCACACTGTCTTCCACATGGTTGAACTAATTTATACTCCCACCAACAGTGTAAAAGTCTTCCTATTTCTCCACGTCCTCTCCAGCATCTGTTGTTTCCTGACTTTATAATGATCACCGTTCTAACTGGCATGAGAAATTATCTCATTGTGGTTTTGATTTGCATGTCTCTAATGACCAATGATGATGAGCTTTTAATCTTTTATTTTTTATTCCTTATACTTTAAGTTCTGGGATACAAGTGCAGAACGTGCAGGTTTGTTACATAGGCATACACGTGCCATAGTGGTTTGCTGCATCCATCAACCCGTCATCTACATTAGGTATTTCTCCTAATGCTATCCCTATCCTAGCCTCCCACCTCCCGACAGGCCTTGGTATGTGATATTCCACTCCCTGTGCCCATGTACTCTCATTGTTGAACTCCCATTTATGAGCCAGAACATGTGGTGTTTGGTTTTCTGTTCCCCTGTTAGTTTGCTGAGAATGACCGTTTCCGGCTTCATCCATGTACCAGCAAATGATTCATCCTTTTTATGGCTGCAGAGCATTCCATGGTGTATATGTGCCACATTTTCTTTATCCAGTCTATCGTTGATGGACATTTGGATTGGTTCCATGTCTTTGCCATTGTGAACAGTGCTGCAATAAACATACGTGTGCATGTGTCTTTATAGTAGAATTATTTATAATCCTTTGGGTATATACCTAGTAATGGGATTTCTGGGTCAAACAGTATTTCTGGTTCCAGATCCTTGAGGAATCGCCACACTGTCTTCTGCAATGTTCGAACTAATTTACATTCCCATCAACAGTGTAAAAGCCTTCCTATTTATCCACATCCTCTCCAGCATCTGTTGTTTCCTGACTTTTTAAAGATCGCCCTTCTAACTGGTATGAGATGATATCTCATTGTGGATTTTATTTGCATTTTTCTAGTGATCAGAGATGCTGAGCTTTTTTTTCATGTTTTTTGGCCACATAAATGTCTGCTTTTGAGAAGTGTCTGTTCACATCCTTTACCCACTTTTTGATGTCTTTTGTTTTGTTTTGTTTTGTTTTGTAAATTTGTTTACATTTCTTGTGTATTCTGGATAGTTGACCTTTGTCAGATGGATAGATTGCAAACATTTTCTCCCATTCTGCAGGCTGCCTGTTTACCCTGGTGACAGTTTCTTTTGCTGTACAGAAGTTCTTTCATTTAATTAGATTCAGTTTGTCAATTTTGGCTTTCTTTGCCATTGGTTTTGGTGTTTTCGTCATGAAGACTTTGCCCCTGCCTATGTCCTGAATGGTATTGCCTAGGTTTTATTCTAGGGTTTTTATGGTTTTAGGTTTTACATTTAAGTCTTTAATCCATCTTGAGTTAATTTTGTATAAAGTGTAAGGAAGGGGTCCAGTTTTCCCGACACCATTTATTAAGTAGAAATCCCTTCCCCATTGCTTGTATTTGTCAGGTTTGTCAAAGGTCAGATGGTTGTAGATGTGTGGTATTATTTCTGAGGCCTCTTTTCTGCCATTGGTCTGTATATCTGTTTTGGTACCAGCACCATGCTGTTTTGGTTACTGTAGCTTTGTAGTGTAGTTCAAAGTTAGGTAGTATAATGCCTCCAGTTTCGTTCTTATTTCTTAGGATTGTCCTGGCTGTACAGGTTCTGTTTTGGTTACATATGAAAATTAAAGTAGTTTTGTCTAATTCTGTGAAGAAAGTCAATGGTAGTTTGATGGGGATAGCATTGAATTTATAAATTACTTTGGGCAATATGACCGTTTTCATGAATTGATTCTTCCTGTCCATGAGCATGCAATATTATTACATTTGTTTGTGTCCTCTTTCATTTCATTGAGTAGTTGTTTGTAGTTCTCCTTGAAGAGGTCCTTCACATCCCTTGTAAGTTGTATTCCTAGGTATTTTATTCTCTTTGCAGCAATTGTGAATGAGAGTTCATTCATGATTTGGCTGTTTGTCTATTACTGGTGTATAGGAATTTGTGTGATTTTTGCACATGGATTTTGTATTCTGAGACTTTGATCAAGTTACTTATCAGCTCAAGGAGATATTGGGCTGAGATGATGGGGTTTTCTAAATATAAAATCATGTGGTCTGCAAATAGAGACAACTGGACTTCCTCTTTTCCTAACTGAATACCCTTTATTTCTTTTTCTTGCCTGATTGCCCTGGCCAGAACTTCCAATACTGTGTTGAATAGGAGTGGTGAGAGAGGGCATCCTTGTCTTGTGCTGGTTTTCAAAGGGAATGCTTCCAGTTTTTGCCCATTCAGTATGATATTGGCTGTGGGTTTGTCATAAATAGTTATTATTTTTAGATATGTTCCATCAATACCTAGTTTATTGAAAGTTTTTAACATGAAGTGGTGTTGTATTTTATTGAAGGCCTTTTTCTCATGTATTGAGATAATCATGTTGCTTTTGTCATTGGTTCTGTTTACGTGATGGATTATATTTATTGATTTGTATATGTTGAACCACCCTTGCATCCCAAGGATGAAGCTTACTCGATTGTGGTCGATAAGCTTTTTGATGTGCTGCTCAATTCAGTTTGCCAATATTTTATTGAGAATTTTTGCATCAATGTTCATCAGGGATATTGGCCTGAAATTTTGTTTGTCGTGTCTCTGCCGGGTTTTGGTGTCAGGATGATGCTAGCCTCATAAAATGAGTTAGAGAGGAGTATCTCTTTTTCATTTGCTAGAATAGTTTCAGAAGGTATGGTACTAGCTCCTCTTTGTACCTCTGGTAGAGAAGATGGGTGTGAATCCATCTGGTCGTGGGCTTTTTTGTTTGTTTGTTTGTAGGCTATTAATACTGCCTCAATTTCAGAACCTGTTATTGGTCCATGCAGAGATTCAACTTCTTCCTGGTTTAGTCTTGGGAGGGTGTATGTGTCCAGAAATTTATTAATTTCTTCTAGATTTTCTAGTTTATTTGCTCACAGGTTTTTATAGAATACTCTGATGATAGTTTGTATTTCTGTGGGATCAGTGGAGATATCCCCTTTGTAATTTTGTATTGTGTCAATTTGATTCTTCTCTTTTTTATTCTTTATTAGTCTGGCTATCAGTCTATCTCTTTTGTTAAATTTTTCAAAAAAACGGCTCTTGGATTCAATGATTTTTTGAAGGGTTTTTCGTGTCTCTATCTCCTTCAATTCTGTTCTGATCTTAGTTATTTCTTGTCCTCTGCTAGTTGTTGAATTTGTTTGCTCTTGCTTCTCTAGTTCTTTTAATTGTGATGTTAGGGTGTTGATTTTAGATATGTCCTGTTTTCTCCTGTGGGCATTTAGTGCTATAAATTTCCCTCTAAACACTGCTTTAGCTGTTTCTCAGAGATCTGATATGTTGCATTTTGTTCTCAATGGTTTCAAATAACTTATTTATGTCTGCCTTCATTTCGTTATTTACCCAGTGGAGCAGGTTGTTCAGTTTCCATGTAGTTGTGCAGTTTTGAGTGAGTTTCTTAATCCTGAGTTCTAATTTGATTGCATTGTGGTTTGAGAGACTGTTTGTTATGATTTCTGTTCTTTTGCATTTGCTGAGGATTGTTTTACTTCCAATTATGTGGTCAGTTTTAGAATAAGTGCTATGTGGTGCTGAGAAGAATGCATATTCTGTTGACCTAAGGTGGAGAGTGCTGTAGATGTCTACTAGTTTCACTTGGTCCAGAGCTGAGTTCAAGTCATGAATATCCTTGTTAATTTTGTCTAATATTGACAGTGGGCTGTTAAGATCTCCCACTATTATTGTGTGGCAGTCTAAGTCTCTGTGTAGGTATCTAAGAACTTGCTTTACAAATCTGGGTGCTCCTGTATTGGGTTCATATATATTTAGGATAGTTAGCTCTTCTTGTTGCATTGATCCCTTTACCATTATGTAAGCCCTTCTTTGTCTTTTTTGATCTTTGTTGATTTAAAGTCTGTTTTATTACAAGCTAGGATTGCAACCTCTGCTTTTTTTTTTCTTTCCTTCCATCTGCCTAGTAAATATTCCTCCATCCCTTTAATTTGAGTCTATGTGTGTCTTTGCATGTGTGATGGGTCTCCTGAATATAGCACATCAATGGGTTTTGACTATTTATCCAATTTGCCAGTCTGTGTCCTTTAATTGGGGCATTTAACCCATTTACATTTATGGTTAATATTGTTGTGTGTGAATCTTATCCTGTCATTATGATGCCAACTGGTTATTTCGCCCGTTAGTTGATGCAGTTTCTTCATAGCATCGATGGTCTTTACAACTTGGTATGTTTTTGCTGTGGCTGGTACTGGATTTTTCTTTCCATATTTAGTGCTTTCTTCACAAGCTCTTTTAAGGAAGGTCTGGTGGTAACAAAATCTCTCAGCATGTCTGCAAATGATTTTATTTCTCCTTCACTTATGAAACTTAGTTTGGCTGGATATGAAATTTTGGATTGAAAATTCTTTAAGAATGCTGAGTATTGGCCCCCACTCTCTTCTGGCTTGTAGGGTCTCTGCAGAGAGATCTGCTGTTAGTCTGATGGGCTTACCTTTGGGTAAAGGTTGGGTTGGGGTAACCCAACCTTTCTCTCTGGCTGCCCTTAACATGTTTTCCTTCGTTTCAACCTTGGCAGATCTGATGATTATGTGTCTTGGAATTGCTCTTCTCAAGGAGTATCTTTGTGGTGTTCTCTGTTTTTCCTGAATTTGAATGTTGGCCTGTCTTGCTAGGTTGGGAAAGTTCTCCTGGATAATATCCTGAAGAGTGTTTTCCAACTTGGTTCAATTCTCCCCATCACTTTCAGGTACACCAATCAAACGTAGGTTTTGTCTTTTCACATAGCCCCATATTTCTTGGAAACTTTGCTTGTTCCTTTTAATTTTTTTTCTCTAATCTTGTCTTCACACTTTATTTCATTAAGTTGATCTTCAGTCTCTGATATCCTTTATTCTGATTGATTAATTTGGCTCTTGATATTTGTGTATGCCTTACAAAGTTCTCCTCCTGTGTTTTTCAACTCAATCAGGTCATTGATGTTCTTCTCTAAACTCTTATTGTAGTTAGCACTTCCTCTAACCTTTTTTCAAGGTTCTTAGCTTCCTTGCATTGGGTTAGAACTTGGAGGAGTTTGCTATTATCCACCCTCTGAAGCCTGCTACTGTTCATTAGTCAAACTCATTCTTCATCCAGCTTTGTTCCCTTGCTGACAAGGAGTTGTGATCCTTTGGAGGAGAGGAAGCATTCTGGTTTTTGGAATTTTCAACCTTTTTGCAGTGTTTTTTCCTCATCTTCATGAATTTATCTACCTTTCATCTTTGATGTTGGTGACCTTCAAATGGAGTTTCTGTGTGGACATCCTTTTTGTTGATGTTGATGCTATTCCTTTCTGTTTGCTAGTTTTCCTTCTATCAGTCAGGCCCTTCTTCTGCAGGTCTGCTGGAATTTGCTGGAGGTCCACTGCAGACCCTCTTTGCCTGGGTATCACCAGCAGAGGCTGCAGAACAGCAAAGATTGCTGCCTGTTCCTTCCCCTGGAAGCTTTGTCCCAAAGAGGCACCTGCCAGATGCCAGCAAGAGCTCTCCTGTATGATGTGTCTGTCGACCCCTGCTGGGAGGTGTATGTCAAGTCCTGCTGGGAGGTGTCTCCCAGTCAGGAGGCACAAGGGTCAGGGACCCACTTGAGTAGGCAATCTGTCCCTTAGCAGAGCTTGAGCCCTGTGCTGGGAGATCAGCTGCTCTCTTCAGAGCTGGCAGACAGGAATGTTTAAGTCTGCTGAAGCTGTGCCCACAGTTGCTCCTTCTCCTGGGTTCTCTGTCCCAGGGATATGAGAGTTTTATCTATAAGCCCCTGACTAGCGCTGCTGCCTTTCTTTCACAGATGCCCTGTCCAGAGAGGAGGAATCTAGAGAGGCAGTCTGGCTACAGAGGCTTTGCAGAGCTCCAGTGTGCTCCACTCAGTTCAAACATTGTGGCAGCTTTGTTTACCCTGTGAGGGGAAAACTACCTACTGAAGTCTCAGCAATGGTGGATGCCCTTCCCCTGATGACGCTCCAGTGTCCCAGGTCGACTTCAGACTGCTGTGCTGATAGCCAGAATTTCAAGTCAGTGGATCTTAGCTTGCCAGACTCCATGGGGGTGGGATCTGCTGAGCTAGATCACTTGGCTTCCTGACTTCAGCACCCTTTCCAGGGGAGTGAATGGTTTTTGTCTCACTGGTATTCCAGGTGCCACTGGAGTATGAAAAAAAAAAAAAAAAAAAAAAAAAAAAAAGTTGTTGTCTGACCAAATGGCTGCCCAGTTTTGCACTTGAAACGCAATGCCCTGATGGCATAGGCACCCAAGGTAATCTCCTGGAGGTTGCTAAGACTGTGGGAAAAGCATAGTATCTGGGCTGGAGTGCATTGTTCCTCATGTCACAGTACCTCACAGCTTCCCTTGGTTAGGGGAGGGATTTCTGACCCCTTGTGGTTCTGGGGTGAGGTGACTCCCCACCCTGCTTCAGCTTGCCCTCCATGGGCTGCACCCACTGTCTAACCAGTCCCAGTGGATGAGCTGGGCATCTCAGTTAGAAATGCAGAAATCTTCTGTGTTGATCTCGCTGGGAACTGCAGACTGGAACTGTTCCTATTTGGCCATCTTACTAGTCACCTCTTCTATAATATAGTTTTTAGAAATTCTTTCTAATTTGAACTTGCATATATTCTAGACATTTCATTCCTAGATATTTATGCTCACACGAAGATTTACAGACAATGTTTTATAGCTTTATTTGTAAAGCACCAAATTGGAAACATTCCAAATATCCATCAACAGGTAAATTAATAAACGAATTGAATACCTATACAAAATACTATTTAGACATTTTTTAAAGTGTTGATTAACACCAAACTGTGAATAAATATGAAAACAAAAATATGTTAGTAAAATAAACCCCACGAAGTGAGTACATAATGTGAGATTCCACTTATATAAAATGCTTAAAAAAAGAAAAAGAAACTATAATGACAGAAAGGAAATTAATAGTTGCAGAAAGGAGAGGTGGTAGGACTCTATATGAATTACAAAAGAAGATACTCTTGGGGCTGGTGGGTATACTTATCAATTTAATTGCAATGTTTATTTGAGTGGCTTATATGCATATCAATTCAACAAATTAAAGACTTGCTGCACTGATTATTTTATGTCAATTAAACCTCAACAAAAATATTAGAATGTATCAACCAGCATGTTAAATATTACTAGAAGGAAGCACTTTTCAAAGGATTAATATAAGGGATTATAGTAAATCCTAACATTAAATAAGTTTTTATTATTATACTGTATATTCTTTCATATTATTATGTTTTATTTTTGCTTACGTTTTGGCTCTTTGAAATCTGTTAGCAAACTAGATATGGGAAATTTGCTAACTATTTTTAAAATTGCTTCATAATTCTAGAGTCAGTAAATAAATGGGTATAAATACAAACCATATGGGATTTTTAAAATATACTGTCATGCTCACTTTGGCAGCACTTATATTAAAATTGGAACAATACAGAGAAAACTAGCATGGCTGCTGCACAAAGATGACACACACATCTGTGAAGCATTCCATATTTTTACTGGAATAGCCAGTTTAGAGAGAAACATAACTGACCTGATGGAACTGAAAAACACAACATGAGAAATTCACAGTATCAATAGCAGAATAGATTAAATGGACAAAAGAATCTCAGAGCTTGAAGACTATCTTTCTGAAATAAGATGAACAGACAAAAATAGAGAAAAAATAATGAAAAGGAATGAGCAAAACCTCTGAGAAATGTGGGACTATGTAAAAAGACTGAACCTACAACTGATTGGGCTGCTTGAAAGAGACAGAGAGGACAGAACCAAATTGGAAAACATACTTTAGGATATCCTCCAAGAGAACTTCCCCAACCTAGCAAGACAGGCCAAGATTCAAATTCAGGAAATCTAGGGAGCCCCAGAAAGATACTTCACAAGAAGGTCAACGCCAAGACACATAATCATCAGATCCTCCAAGGTTGAAATGAAAGAAAAAATGTTACAGGCATCCAGAGAGAAAGTCTGGGTCACCTACAAAGTGAAATCCATCAGACCTCTCAGTGTAAACCTTACAAGACAGAAGCAATTTGAGGCCAATATTCAACATCCTCAGAAAAAAGAATTTCCAACCCAGAATTTCATATCCAGCCCAACTAAGTTTCATAAGTGAAGGAGAAATACGATTATTTTCAGACAAGCAAATGATGAGGGAATAAGTCACCACCAGGCTTGCCTTGCTAGAGCTCCTGAAGGAAGCACTAAATATGAAAAGGAAAAACTGTTAGTAGCCACTACAAAAACATACTGAAGTACACAGACCACTACACTATGAAGCAACCACATAAATAAGTCTGTAAAATAACCAGCTTTGGTTATGATGACAAGATCAAACTCACACATAGCAATATTAACATTAAATGTAAATGAGCTAAATGTCCCAATTAAAAGACATAGAATGGTAAGCTGGATGGAGTCAAAACCTGTTGGTATGCCGTCTTCAAGAGACCCATCTCACATGCAACGACACACATAGGCTCAAAATGAAGGGATTGAGAAAAATTTACCAAGCAAATGGAGAACAGAAAAAAGCAAGGGTTGCAAACCTACTTTCTGACAAAACAAATTTTAAACCAACAAAGATCAGAAAAGACAAAGAAAGTCCCTATATAATGGTAAAGGAGTCAATTCAACAAGAAGAGCTAACTATTCCTAAAAATATGTATACCCAATAAAGGAGAACCTAGATTTATAAAGCAAGTTCTTAGAGACCTACAAAGAGATGTAGACTCCCACATAATTATAGTGGGAGACTTTAATGCCACACTGACCATGTTAGATGGAACATCAAAACAGAAAATAAACAAAAATACTTAGGACCTGAACTTAGCTCTGGATCAAGCAGATCTGCTCGATATATACAGACCTCTTCACCCCACAAATAACAGGATATACATTCTTCTCATTGTCATATACACTTACTCTAAAATTGATCACATAATCTGAGGTAAAACACTCTTCAGCAAATGCAGAAGAACTGAAATCATAACAGTCTCTCAGATCAAAACAAAATCAAATTAGAACTCAAGACTAAAAAATTCACTTAGAAACACAAAACTACATGGAAATTGAGCAAGCTGTTCCTGAATGACTCGTGGGTAAATAATGAAATTAAGGCAGAAATCAAGAAGTTATTTGACACTAATGAGAACAAAGAGACAATATGTCAGAATATCTGCAATGGAGCTAAAGTAGTGTTATGAAGGAAATTTGTAGCACTGAACACTTACATCAAAAAGCTAGGATGATCTCATATTAACAACCTAATGTCACAACTAAAAGAACTAGAAAACCAAGAGCAAACAAACCCAAATAAGGTGGAATGTAAACAATAACCAAGATCAGAGTGGAACTGAAAGATAAAGACATGAAAATTCCTTCAACAAATCAATGAATCCAAGAGGTTTTCTTTTTTTCTTTTTTTTTTTTTTTGGAAAACAACAAACAAACAAACAATAAAATAGACTACTAGCTAGACTAATAAAGAAGAAAAGAGAGAAGAATCAAGTAGACACAATCAGAAACGATAAGGGGGATATCACCAATGACCCCACAGTAAAGCAAACAACCATCAGAGAATACTATAAACACCTGTATGCACGTAAATTAGAAAATCTAGAAGAAATTGATAAATTCCTGAATATGTACATCCTCCCAAGACTGAATCAGAAAGAAATTGAAACCCTGGGTAGACCAATAATAAGTTCTGAAATTGAGTCAGTAATAAGTAGTCTACCAACCAAAAAAGCCCAGGACCACATGGATTTACAACTGAATTCTACCAGGGGTACAAAGAAAACCTGGTACCATTTCTACTGAAGCTATTCCATAAAGTTGAAAAGGAGGGACTCCTCCATAACTAATTTTATGAAGCCAACATCATTCTGATACAAGAAACCTGATCGTGATACACCAAAAATAGGAAACTTCAGGCTAATATCCCAGATTAACACTGATGCAAATATCTTTAATAAATACTGGCAAACCAAATCCAGCAGCATATCAAAAAGCTTATCCATCATATTCAAGTTGGTTTCATCCCTGGGGTGCAAGGGTGGTTTAACATATTAAAATAAATAAATATAATTCATCATATAAACGGAGCTAAAAACAAAAACCAGATGATTTTCTCAATAAATGCAGAAAAGACCTTTGATAAAATTCAGCATCACTTTATCTCAAAAATTCTCAATAAACTAGGTTTGAAAGGAATATATCTCAAGATAATAAGAACCACATATAACAAACCCACATCAAATATCATACTTAATGGGCAAAAACTGGAAGCATTCCCCCTTGAAAACCATCAAAGGACAAAGATGCATCCTCTTACCAATCCTATTCAAAATAGTATTGGAAGTTTTGACCCGGGCAATCAGACAAGAGAAAGAAAAAAAAAAAAAAAAAAAAAACGGGGGTATTCAAATAGGGAGAAAGAATGTCAAATTATCTTTATTGGCAGATGGCCCTATATCAAGAAAATTCCATTGTCTCAGCCAAAAAGCTTCTTAAGCTAATAAAAAAACTTAAGCAAGTCTCAGGATACAAAATCAATGTACAAAAATCACCAGCATTCCAATACACCAACAACAGTCAAGAAGAGAGCCAAATCAGGAATAAACTGTGATACACAATTGTTACAAAAGGAATAAAATATCTAGGAACAAGGCTAATAAGGGCAGTGAAGGACCTTTCCAAGTATTACAAACTATTGCTCAAGGAAATCAAAGAAGACACAAACAAATGGAAAAACGTTCCATGCCCATGAATGGGAAGAATCAATATTGTAAAAATGGCCATACTGCCCAAAGTAATTTATAGGTTCAATGCTGTTCCCATTGAACCACCATTGACGTCCTTCACAGAACTGAAAGAAACTCTTATAAAATTCATATGGAGTAAAAAAAGAGCCTGAATAGCCAAGACAATCCTAAGCAAAAAGAATAAAGCTGGAGGCATCACGCTACTTGATTTCAAACTATACTACAAGGCTACCATAACCAAAATAGCATGGTACAAAAACAGACACATACACAAATGGAACAGAATAGAGACCTCAGAAATAAAACCACACACCTATAACTATCTGATCATCAAAAAACCTGACAAAAACAATCACTGAGGAAAAGATTACCTATTTAATAAATGATGCTGGAAAAACTGGCTAGCCATATGCTGCAAATTGAAACTAGACCCCTTCCTTATACTTTATGCAAAAATTAACTCAAGAGGCATTAAAGACTTAAATGTAAAACTGGAAACTATAAAAACCCTAAAAAAAGTTCTAGGCAATACCATTCAAGACACTGGCACAAGCAAAGATTTCATGACGAAAATGCCAAAAGCAATTTCAAAAGCAAAATTTGACAAATGGGATCTAAGTAACTAAAGAGCTTCTGCACAGCAAAAGAAAGTATCATCAGAGTGAACAGGCAGCCTACACAATGGGAGAATATTTTTGCAATCTATCCATCTGACAAAGCTTTAATATGGAAAGTCTATAAGAAACTTAAGCAAACTTACAAGAAAAAAGCAAACAACCCCATTAAAAAGTGGGCAAAGAACATGAACAGACACTTTTCAAAGGAAGACATACATGTGGTCAACAAACATGAAAAAAAAAAAATCTCAACATCACTGATCATTAGAGAAATGCAAATCAAAACCACAATGAGATACCATCTCATGCCAGTCATAATGGCAATTATTGAAAAGTCAAGAAACAACAGAAGCTGGTGAGACTGTGGGGAAAAAGGAACACTTTTACACAGTTGGTGGGAATGTAAATTATTTCAGCCATTGTGGAAGACAGTGTGGCAATTCCTCAAAAATCTAGAGTTAGATACATTATTTGACCCAGCAATCCCATTACTGAGTATATACCCAAAAGAATATAAATTATTCTATTATAAAGATACATGCACACATATATTTATTGCAGCACTATTCACAATAACAAAGATATGGAATCAACACAAATGCCCATCAATTATAGACTGAATAAAGATAATGTGATACATATACACCATGGAATACAAGGGAACAAAATCCATAAAAGGGAACAAAATCTTGTCCTTCGGAAGGACATGGACAGAGCTGGAAGCTGTCATCCTCAGCAAACTTTTGCAGGAACAGAAAGCCAAACGCTAATGTTCTCACTGAAAAGTGGGAGCTGAACAGTCAGAACACATGGACACACAGTGGGGATAGCTACACATATTGGTGCCTGTCAGGGGAGTTGTGCGGGAAGGAAGCTCATCAGGAAGAATAGCTAATGGATTCTGGGTTTAATACTTAGGTAATGGGATGATCTGTGCAGCAAATCACCATGGCACACATTCACCTATGTAACAAACCACATATCCTGCACATGTACTCCGCAACTTAAAATAAAAGTGAAAGGAAAAAAAAAAAAAGAAAATGTAACCAAATTAAATTTAAATTAAATGATTTAAATTAAATAAAAATGATTTAGTTGCACCATTTGATTAAAAGATTGAATCAAATAAGATCTAGTATTTGATGGCACAGTATGGTGACTACTGTCAATGATAATTTACCATGCATTTAAAAATAACTAAAGCATTATAATTGGGTTCTTTGTAACACAAAGAAAGGATAAATGTCTGAGGTAATGAATACCCCATTTACTCTGCTGTGATTATTATGCATGGTATGCCTCCATCAAAAGATCTCATGTACCCCATAAATGTACACATCTAACATGTACCCACAAAAATTAAAAGTAAAACTTATTTAAAAAGACAAAAAATAATGCCTATTCCCCTGTCTTTTGTATATTTAAATAAGTGACATACAATAAATATAAATAATGAACAAAGGCTTTACTTAGCTTAGTTACCTTATTATTACCTTAGCCTTATTAATTGCAAAATATTTTATAAACTTGAGGTAAATATCATCGATAAAGTTCTAATCAGCTGCCCATAAGATATTTAGGACATTTTTCTAAATACAAAAATTTAAATTCCTATGCTTTTGATGGAGCATTTACATCGGAAAATTTTAAATTGCATCATAAAAGACAGAGAAAAGTGAATTATTATTTCCAGGAAGATAGAGTAACCTTTGTATTTTAATAAGAAGCATATGATTAATGCCAGATTCCTATGACAATTCATGACTATATTATTGGATATTTTGATTCTACATGGCTTGATTAAAAAATAATCTTAATGGAACATTAAATGAGGAGTAGAGAGACAATCTGTAATCTGAATCAAATTATTTTCTGGTCTAATTCATCCCACAGATTCTTAGAATAATTTATTCCTCACAGTATATTTACTGATACATTGCTGCTTAAAAAATAACTTTATTTAATAACGAATTGGTTATATATGACTACAAATAACAAGAATGTCTTTTTCAGGTATCAAATATAAATTTCTGAAACAGTGACTGATAATGCAAAACAAAGGGAAATTAGCGTTTAATGGAATATGGAGGGTCAGATGTGGATAAAATATTTCAAAAAAAAGAAGAGTACCTTAACATTGTAATAGAAATGCAAATGTTTAATCACTCTTTATTCCACCAGGAGAAATGCACTTAAAGTAATATAATACGAGCCAAAACTTATTTGAGAAAAGAATCAAAAGCAAAGATGCCAGGGAGAATTTATATTAAGTTGCAAAAAGTAAAGTCTGGGTTAGATAGAAAAGCAATTCTCTCATTGCACATGATAGAAATAACAGAATATTTAGACTTTCTTTTCTTCTCATGAGAGAACACTCAATAAATTGAGATAAGAGCATTTTCTTCTATTTCCATTTTAGACATTATATTATTTTTTCGTTTCTCATGCCTGGTTTTGTTAAGTAAGCACTGTCTTGTAACCAGCAATCATTCTGTCAAAGGATAATAATTTCTTTTGCTGTACTTTTGTTTAGTTTAACACATACACACACCCCTTATTTTTTAACTTGTATATTGGATTACTGGTTAATTGTTGAGGCACTGTTTGGACAATTAAAAATTAGAGACTCCTTTTGGTATAAAGATTTTTATAAATTGACTTGGTTTAATATTAATTATCATGAAATAGGTAATAGAGCATTTGTCCAAGATAATTACATATACATGTAGAAGATTCGCGCCCTTTTCAGTTTTTCCTCCCTTTGTATTTTTAACTTGTTTCTCAAGGATTTTGTCTGCAAACGTACTGTCATTTGTTACTTGTGAGGCGAACATTGTTAACATTAAAATTTGTCATTGGTGATTACTGTAATCCTAAACTTGATGTGAAAAATATTCCTCCTACATTGCTGCTACTATATTGGTCAAAAATAATTATATAAATTTGTAATAAAACAGACCTTGTTGATTTTCAGAAGAATAACAAACATTAGCATAGAGGAAAAAAAGTTATATACAAAGCTGCCTACATAGAGAAATAACCCTTCAACAATATTATAAAATTTATTTTAGCTCCGAAATGTGTTGATCACATTCACATGAGGAAAAACATCATGTTTTATATTTATTTTAGATATTTACATAAAAATAAGGCTCATAAATAAATCTATATTGACAAAGAAGGACAATGTTTGAGCTGTACTGAGAATGACAACTGTGATGAATCAAGGGCAACTAACTGTGAGAGTTAAGTTCAAAAGGAACTGACTTGATGAATAGCAATTTTACTGCAGGCCACAAAGTGCACGAGGTCATTGTCTGCAGGCTCTTCTGAATAGTCTGTGTTCATCCGGAATAATACAGGAAGGATAGAAGTTGTGTGAGATGAGATAGAAGAGATCACCTACAGCCTCAAAATATATTAATGCTCTTTTTGCAGCTCTCACCATCTTTTAGAAATGCTTAAGTTGATGCTTTTTTGATAAACTGCTTAGTCAAAAAAAAAAATCTTGAGAATGTGCTAAACAACTACAATTGAGCCTTTATTGTCAGTAAATAGAAAACTTTCATCATTTAATGCACAACACTACACTGAGTGATGGTGGAGTTAACGATTAAACAAATGCCTGATTATATAATTATGGTCAAGAATATGATATGCTTTAGTTATAAAGTGCTTTTATTGGAAACAATTTGTCCACTCACCTTCAGATCTCAGTATAAAAGTGGATTCTCAGAGTGATCTCCCTAAATGCACAGAGTAAAATAGGTTCAACTACCATAGATGTTTGCAAATCTCTATACACAATTTGGAAATTATTCATCACTTTACTGATATGTCTCTGTTGTTCACTAGACAATGTGCTCTATGATAGTAGGCAACATATTTGCTTTGTTCAATACTGTGGCCCAGAGTAATTTGGGGGGTACATATTAGACATATTGTGCATACTTGCTAAATAAATATACGAATCAATTGATTTTACAAGTGAAAAACTGGAAGAACCACCTGTATAATATAGATACTACATAAATGCAATGTGCTATAATTATGAAGTAGCATGTGGTCATTCATATTTCATTAACATGAGAGGCAGAGAGATTTTTCAAAAAGCAGAAAACCAAGAATCACAGGATTGGGTTTATACAAGAAGTGTCACTAAAATTTCTGTGGTCTAGGCAAATGTACTCATAAAATTAGGGTGAAAATTCATTGAGATAATAAATGTAAAATGTTCTATAACACACTGTATTTTATATATTTGATGAGTCATAGATATTAGTAGTAAAATTGTGGCAACATAGCACTTGGCCTTCTGCATAGGTGACCATGCTACATGTGTTTTTCTTCCTGGCAGTCACCTTCCATACAAGACTACAATCTCTCCCCATTCTACTCAGAAATGTGAACGTGACCCTTGTTGGCAATGAAAGGTAGAAACGCATGAATCAAGTGCAAATGTCTTTTCTCTTCTGCTTTGATGTATGGAAATAGTCCAGATGGAAGCTGATTTGTCATTTTAGTCCTACAAATTAGATGACATTAAGCAGAGCAACCACTGACCCATAATTAAAATAAAATGGGAAAATGAAATAAAGGTCTGTTTTAATAAGTTTCTATGATTTTTAGAATATTTTCTATGACTGTGTGACATGACTTAATCCAACAGATTTAACAACGCTCTTTTTTAGTTAGAAGCACTGAAAATTTGATGGCAAGATTACATAAAGAAAGAATGATTGCTATAGTGGTCCAAAATATGATCCAGAAACTTATATCAGAAGAACAGTGTTGAGAGTAAATATTTTAAAATTTTCAAGCAAGCAAGCATTTTTTTTTTTTAACTTTGAAAGGTGCCATTAGAGTTTTAAAATAGTAAGCTTTAAGGCAATCTTAAGATTTACACTATAAACAACTGGTGGGAAATAAAGTAGAAAAACCAGCCTAGCACAGGGCAAGAGTCTAGAAGTAGTGAAGACAGTGTTTAGGTGCTAGTGAGTGCCTGAGAGGACCCTGTGATCACGTGATTCCTGGTTTTCTGCTTTTTGAAAAATTTCTCCACTACTCACATGAATGAAATATGAATGACTGGGCCATAGGAATCCCCTACCACCCAAGAAAAATGTAGACATCTGAAATGAGAGAAAATGTACTCCCGGCATTTGATGAGCTGCCAGACCTCATGATCACTGTCCAGTACTAGTGTGATGAAGCACTGGAGGCAGGTGTATGGTGAGGCACTGCTAGGCTGAGGATCTCTAAGACAATCTCTGGCTCCAGTCTAGATATCAGATGACTGCTGCCCTATACTTGACTCTAGGTAAACAAATAGAAGAACCACCAATGTTGCCAATACACAGAACCATGAGAAGTAATTAATTGTTATTTAAGCCACTATTGTGTTATGAAATGTATTAGCCTACTTGGACTGCCATAACAAAATATCACAGTCTGGCTTAAATGTCAGAAATTTATTTTCTTACAGTCCTGGGGTCTATACATCTCAATCAAGGTAACGTTAGGGTTGGTCTCTGGTAAGGTCTCTCTTCCTAGTTTGCAGATGGCCCTTCTGGCAGTAGCTTCACATGGTCTTTCCTCTGAGTGTGCACAGAGAGAGAGAGAGAGAAGGGTGTTTTCTTTCATTTCTTGTAACATCATCAACCCTATTCTCACAATAATGACGTCATTTAGCAATTATCGCTTTCTTATGGGCTCTATCTCCAAATAAAATCCGCTGGGAGATAGGGATTCAACATCTGAATTTTGACACAATTCAGCCCATCACATGTAACAAAGGCTAACTGAAACAATATATATTTTTGAATTCTTTTAATGTTCCATTAGTCAATTCATTTATTTCTGGAGCAATATTGTACTGTTAGTTTACAGCTTTAATAATGACATCTATTTGCCTGGAGCGGTGGCTCTCGCCAGTAATCCCATCACTTTGGGAGGCCAAAAGGGTGGATCACCTGAGGTCGGGAGTTCAAGACCAGCCTGACCAACATGGTGTAACACTATCTCTACAAAAAATATAAAATTAGCCAGGCATGGTGGCACATGCCTGTAATCCCAGCTACTCAGGAGGCTGAGGCAGGAGAAGTGCTTGAACCCGGGAGGTGGAGGTTGCAGTGAACCAAGATTGTGCCATTTCACTCCAGCCTGGTGACAGAGGGAGACTCTGTCTCAAAAAAAAAAAAAAAAAAAAAAAAAAAAAAAAAAGACATCTGTTAACAAAATTTCCTGCTTTTATTATATTTTCTCTTTTTTTGACATTGATTTATTCATACATATGTTTTAGTTTCCAAACACATTTTCCCTGATTTCTCTTTATTTTTGCTTAATTGGATTGTGGTTATAGGCTTCTATTTTTAAAATAAAATGTTTTCTTTTAGCTTTATTAATATATATGGACAAAAAATGATATATATTTAAGTATACAAGGTGATGATTTGATATACACATGCATTGTGAAATTTTTATATACCTGTTATATTTATACAAATAAAAAGATACAATCTTTTTAAATGACTCTGTTTTTGATATTTGACTGTTGGATAGCTTTGAGGCCTAAATTCCCCCTTTCTGTTTTTGTGCTATTTCTGGAAAAGCAGACAGAGTCCATAGGCAGCTTTCTTTGATGAATAGGAAAGATCAAACAGCACAAACCCAAGCTCCTATGCAAAAACCCTCTCCCGGGTCCTCCACCTTAAACACTCAATCAAAAAGTCCCATTATGAGAGTAATAAATCTTTTTATACCTTGGTGTATTTGTGGTATAATCAGTCTCCACATCCATATCAGTTTTGGGTTGGGGGGATGGATCCCACAGGGAACCAGAAAACAATTGGTGTGTGAATAGGATAGTCTAGGTAATGACTACTACCTGTGGCCCTTTCTGCCGTGGTTCACTGATTGGCTCTGCTCTCTGCTGGACAGTATGCACTTTGAGCTGTTGCCAGCTGACTTTCATGTGCTTTGAGCTTTACTTCTTAGCACAACATATGTTACTTCTGTCAAGGTTCTGCTGCATATTTAACTGGTATTATTTGAAAATTTTGGTAGCTGATGCTCAAGAATACCAGTATGGGATTAGGGATCTTTCTTAACATGGCGCTGATTATGTGTCTCAGTCCATACATATCTGTGTGTCAAATTAATCATTTATCTTGATCTAACCATAAGCTTTGATTGGATCTAGACATCAATAAAACATTGACTCACATTCTACTGAGTGCTTGGGAAAACACCTATATACTGTACAATTTATGGACCCATTAGGTGGTTGCTTAAATAACTATAGTCACTATTTTTGAACGCTGATGTCAATACTCTTAATATAAGATAGGTCTCTAGGAATCCAAATGCTGCTACCACCACCTGTACTTCTATCACAACAGAGATTCTGATCCTCAAACTTATGGAGGAAAACATCCAAGGAACATTGGCACAGATCTTGGGAAAAAGTTGTCTTGAATCCTTTACAGTGCCTTATCTTTCATCCACCCTCTTCCTTAAAAAGCCAGAGGGCACCATCACTCTATTGGACAAATATAAAATGGTCGGACTGTGAGTCTGATAAATGCTGTGGTTTGTCAACATACCAAATACCATTCACACCTGGCTTTTGCCTAGCGCCTCTAAAGCCAATAATGCAATAAGTACTTTGGGGAGTCTCTCAACTGTGATGACAGCAATTTGGGAACTTCTGGAGGGAGAAACTTACAAATATTAGGAGTGTAGGGAAGGAGCCTGAGAACATGGGGACTAATGGACAAACACACAAAATGAGCTACCATCAGTACAAAAAGCAAGACAGATGCCTAGATACATAATGATAAACCAGAAACTGAGACAGAGGCCCACAGTCTGATATAAATGGAAATAAATTTACTTAAAGAATTTATCCAATAGAAATATTAAAAGGGTGCTGTGTAGCACTTACATCTCTACATCATAGGTTCTAAATTTATTTTAAAATCTGCTGAAATATACCTATTGACAACTATTCATGGCCTTAACTAATATAGGTGACAAAATTGCTATTATGCATGGATATCATACTAAATTCACTAAATTTAAACAAAGTACCTCCTATTTTCTTAAGGAAGTTACCAGGCATAAAACAGAAAACTAACAGATATGTATCAACTTAACCATGAGAAATGTTGCTTTGCCAAAATTTCTCATGGCCATAGTATTCATTGCCCTTAAAATATCCTATAGTGGCCCTTTGACTCAAGTAAATAATTGAAATAAAATTATGTCTTTGGCACTTAAAATTAACTTGACAAATACAACCCTATGGATCTTCTACTATTTCAATTAAAAGAGTTGATAAAGCCTAATATAAATTAAAATGTGGACTTCAGTGTTTGAAATTTACTTTATAGCCCTATGTAGAAAAGAATGATTATTTTTACTATTTTACTGTTAAATAGCCCAATTTAATCTGTTCTTAAAACTGAAAATAATGAGGGACATCTTGCAGTGGCAGTGGATGACCATGAACTCAAGGTGGCTCTACCCATTAAAGTCCACACATATAATATTACTGAAATCATTGATTCCATCCAATCAGCAACTAGTAAATTCTTTGTGGTACTAGATTTGATTAACATGCTCTGCTCAGTGCCTAGTTAGGTGAACATGTTCTGTTTAGTGCTTATTTCAGCGGCAGTGCCTTCACCTTTGAAGGGATATAGATTTTCCTGGCTACTGATGGGGTGATACAATAGCCTTTCCATCTTTTACAGTGTTTGTAGGAAGGATCTTAGTTGTATCCAGCTTTCTCCAGGAGCACAGGTCTGATATTACATTGATGTTATCTCCTCCAAGGAGAGTTATTTGTCACACACACATGCAGGACGTAAAAGTAATCAAAAAGGAGTTTACAAAAATAGGGGTGGAAATAGGTTACAACTCTGCATTTACAACAAGGTCCCACCACTTCAGTTAGATTTCTGAAAATTGTTTGGTTTGCTAAAAACTGTTCCATCTCTGACACTTTTAGAAAAAAAAATAGTAATAATAAAATAAAACTATTGATCTTCCGAGCACTAAGAATGTTGAAACAATCTTGACTTCTTTTAAGGTTCTGAGGGTTCTGGAGGCAATATATTCCTATTTTAAAATTTTTCTTAGCCTAATTTATGTTATAACTCACAAATCATCCCACTCTGAATGGAATTCTCTGCAACAAGAGGCTCTAAAATCTGCCCAACTTGAAATTCAACAAGCAGTCTCATGAGTATCCCCTAAAGATTTCTATAAAGGACAACTTGACAACTTCTCTGTTCTTAGTCTATTGCCAGATGAAATCACTCTGAAGAAAATCACTTTCTCACAGAACAACTGGCCAGATGTACAACCCCTAAAATCAACTTGATGATGATAACTGAAATTCATGTACTCTTCTGATAGTAGAATCACCAAGTACACAATGAATACCGCTGGGTTTCTGCTGCTACCCATCCCCTAACCAGAACATCAATTTTTAATTTATATATTCTGAAGATGTGCTATTAGAAATATTTACATTTATACATTTTAAAAGATTTAGACTTTTAAGGGTATTTTGAATTCTTATTTTCTAGTAAAAATTTTATGTAAAGTCTATATTCTCAGATATAAATGTGCTATCTCAGCTAGTTCCAGTGACTATGTATTTGGCTAGATCATCTTTTATTCCGAAAATGTATCCTTTGTTTGTAGGTATGTTTACTTAAAAAATATAGATAAATTGAGCAGTTTAATGCAGTTTTATAATCGTTGTCTTTTTCTAGGTCTTTTTAAGTAATTAATAATTATTATATTTACTGAACTACTGTTATTTCTCAAATATCTTATATATAATTTCCCTTTACACCACCCCTTAATGTGGTTTTTCTATTTTCTTACTTTTTGATTCAATTTTTTTCCTTATTTTCTCTAACAATTTGTAACTTAAATATGTCATTTCTATTTCCCTAATATTATGTGGCAAATTTTTACTGTGAAACTCACCTATCAATGTTAGGGCCACTATTAGCATATGATTTGTCATCTAATTCAGCGCATTGTTGAAAGTATGAGTTATATCTATGTTTATAGTGAGACACGCAGTTTATTTACATAATTATACATTTAAAATATCCTGGGAAGCCAGAATGTATGTCAACCAAGTAATTGTCAAAATTAACATCTCTTTCTTCATGCTAAATGAAATAATGATTTTTTTAAAATTATGTCTTTGCTTGTATCGACCTACAACTTTATCAATTATATTCTTTATCATTACTTTTTGTATCTCAAAATTTATGTTTGAAGTAATTTTTCTTCATCATAAAATCATCTGTTAGATCTTTCATTAGAAAATATCTTTCATAGAAAACATTTGTTGGTAGAAAGTATTTTTATTCCACTATCATTCTTGAAAGATATATTGACTGTACGTTAGAATTCTAAGTTAATTATTTTCTCTTGGTACTCTGCAGATTTTCATTTATTCTTTGACTTCCAGTCATTATTTATCTCTTCTCTGGTTGCTGTTAAAGTCTTTTTTATTAACTCTAGTTTTACTAAGATGCATTGAAGTGAAATTTATATTTTATGCATTATGATTTGAATTTGGGGCTTCTTAAATCTGTGTGTTAACACTTGCCATAAATTTTACCATTACCTCTGAAATTATGACTTATTTACACATTTATTTATATTTTTATTTCCAGAACTTCAATTAGATGCAGCTCACACTACCTTACTCTTCCTACCATGTCTTTTTATTGCTTTATGTTTTACACGTTTACTACTTTAATATGTCTTCTCAGAATTTTCTTGTTATATATTTCACTTTATTAACTGCTTTTCAGTCTTGTCTGCTAAGTAATGTTGTTTTATATAAATTATCATTGTAAATTTCTAGTGGTTATATATCTCTTTCAACTGAGCATATTGACTAGATCATCCTCCGCCCATACAAAGCTGGCCCAAAACACAGAAAAATAACATTAAAGTTGACCTGATTACAAATATCGTATAAATATTGCATTCTCACTAATTTTTTCTTTCCCTTTATACCTTCTGAGTAATTCAAATTGGATGCTCATGAGAACTTTATCATTTTTGTCTGACTTTGTATCTAGAATGAATTTGGTTCAATGCAGCTTCTAACTACCAGGATATGCAGGCATAAAAAATGAGTCACAGAAAATATATTTTCATAGGAAGCTTATGATTAAAGAAGAGAAATGACGTTTTCATGGAAACCCACAGCATGCAGAATCATAAAATAATTTCCATGTAAGAACAGATAATATCCAGGCACACTGGCCACAGTGTTCTTCCTTCAACACTCCCCACGCATGCAGGGCACATCTCTAAAATATTTGCTTGACATCTCCTTTACCTCTCTCAAAGATTTGCTCAAATCTCATCTTCTCTATGTGTCATTATGCCCGCAATACTGCACCATGAGACATTACCATGGGAACCACTCATAAACCATATTCTACTTTAAAAAAAATGTAACATTTATCATATATGCATATATATTTTTATATGTAGATGAAATAAGCCATCTCTTTTTTTCTTTTTTACTTTTAAAGATTTTATTTAGAGCAGTTAAGCTCATGCCACAATAGAGCAGAAAGTACAGAGAATTACAGTAGTCTCTCATTATCTGTGGTTTGACTTTTCAGTTTCAGTTACTTTCATGTTCCAAAACTATTAAATGTAAAATTCCAGAAATAAACAATTCATAAGCTTAATATTGCACATCATATTGAGTAGCATGATGAAATCTCATGCTGTCCCACTCTGTCCTGCCCAGGGACCAGGGCCATGAATCATCCCACCCATTAGTCACTCAGTAGGTCTCTTGGTTATCAGACTCATTGCCATGGAATTGTAGTGCTTATGTTTATGTAACCTTTATCTTATTTTACTTAATAATAGCCCCAAAGTACAAAGGCAGTGATGCTGGGATATTTTTATCTGTCATATTTTATTAGCAGTTGATGTGGTTTGGCTGTGTCCCCACCCAAATATTATCTTGAATTCCCATGTGTTGGGGAAGGGACCCAGCAGGAGGTAACTGAATCATAGGGGTGAGTCTTTCTCGTGCTGTTCTCATGATAGTGAATAAGTCTCATGAGGTCTGCTGGTTTTAAAAATGGGAATTGAGCTGCACAAGCTCTCTTTGCCTGCTGCCATCCACCAAAGATGTGACTTGCTCCTCCTTGCCTTCCACCATGGTTGTGAGGCCTCCTCAGTTATGTAGAATGGAACTGTAAGTCCTATGCACCTCTTTCTTTTGTAAAATTTTCCCAGTCCCAGGTATGTCTATTTTTTTTTTTTTTGAAATGGAGTTTTGCTCTTGTTGCCCAGGCTGGAGTGCAATGGCACAATCTTGGCTCACTGCAACCTCTGCAGCCCGGGTTCAAGTGATTCTCCCGCCTTAGCCTCCGAAGCGGCTGGGATTACAGGCAAGTTCCACCACCTTGGCTAATTTTGTATTTTCACTAGAGACGGGGTTTCTCCATTTTGCTCAGGCTGGTTGAGAACTCCCGAGCTCAGGTGATCCGCCCGCCTTGGCCTCCCAAAGTGCTGAGACTACAGGCGTGAGCCACCATGCCCGACCCCAGGTATGTCTTTATCAGTAGCATGAAAACTGACTAATACAGTAGTATTGTTAATTTCTTAATATACCTAATTGATACAATAAAGTGTCTTTATTGTAGAGAGGTATATATGTATAGGAAAAACACATAATACTCAGTTGGCCCTTGAGCAATACAGATTTGAACTAAGCGAGTCCACTTTCATACAGATTTTCTTTCACCACTGTCACCCCAGAGGCAGCAAGATCAGCCCCTCCTTTTCCTCCTCCTCCTCAGCCTACTCAATGTGAAGGCAATGATGATAAAGACCTTTATGATGATCCACTTCCACTTAATAAATAGTAAAACATATTTTCTCTTTCTTAAGACTTTGAATAATATTTTCTTTTTTCTAGCTTACTTTATTGTAAGAATACAGTATATAATAAATATAACAGACAAATATGTGTCAATTGACTGTTTCATGTTATTATAAGGCTCTGGTCAACAGTAGGCTATTAGTAGTTAAGTTTTTGAAGAGACAAAAGTTATATGCAGATATTTTATTGCATGGGGGACTGGCACCCCAAACCCCTATACTGTTCAGGAGTCAACTAAAAATACAAAGTTTGCTACTATCTGTAGTGGTTTCAGGCATCCTCTGGAAGTCTTAGAACTTCTACCTGTAGATAAGATGTGACTAGTGTACTATATGCCCACTGCCCACACCCATGCATTTTCTCCCCTATTATCTACATCCCCTATCACAATTATACCTTTGCTACAATTGGTGAACCTACATCAGCCCCTCATAACAACTTAAAGTTCATAGTTAACATTAGGATTTACACTCTATGGGTTTGGATGAATGTGGAAATATCAAACTGACACAATCATACAGTATGTATCCTTTTCAGATTGGCTTATTTCACTTAGTCATATTCACTTAAGGCTATGTCTGTTTATGGCTTGTTAATTCATTTATTCTTAGTGCTGATTAATATTTCATTGTGTGGATGTGTCACAGTTTATTTACTCTTTCACTTATTAAAGAACATTTTGGTTGCTTTCAAGTTTTGGAAATGATAAACAAGGCTGCTATAAAAATCTGTGGTGCAAGTTTTTGTGTGGACATAAGTTTTCAACTCCTTTGGTAAGCATACAGGTGTGCAGTGGGCAATTGTTGGACTTTGTTTATTTTGTAAGAAAGCTCCAATGGTCTTCCAAAGTGACTGTACCATGTTTAATTCTCACAAGCACTGAATGAGAAGGCTTATTACTCCACATACTTGCCAGCATTTAGTGTTGCCATTATTTCAGACTTTGATCATTCTAAAAGACATGCAATGGTATCTCATTCTTATTTTAATTTGCATTTTCAATCAGGTTATTTGATTTGTTATTGTTGAATTTAAAGAGTTCAATATATATTTTGAGCAACAGTCCTTTATCTGATGAGTTTTTTGCAAATATTTTCCCCTACCCTGTGATTTGTCTTCTAATAATCTTAGTACTGTCTTTTGTAGAACAGAAGTTTTTAAATTCATCTTACCAATTTTTCTCTGTCTTGGATCATGTGCTTGGTATTGTATCTAAAACGTCATCACCATACCCAAGATCATTTAGGCTTCCTCCTGTGTTATTTTGTGGTAGTTTTATACTTTTGTGTTTTACATTTAGATCTAAGATACATTTAGGGTTAAATTTTGTGAAGGATGTAAGGTCTGTGTCTAAATTTCATTATTTTGCATATGGATACCTAGAAGCTCCAGCACCATTTGTTGGAAATACTGTATTTCCTCCATTCTATGGCCTTTACTCCTTTGCCCAAGGTAAGTTGATTTATGATAAAGTGTATTTATTTGGGTTTATTCCTGGGCTTTCTATTCTAGTCTTTCTATTTATTTTCTATTTTGTTGATCTATTTGTTTATTCTATCACCAACATTCACCATAGTTTAGCCTCTATGACATTTTCCAGTTGACTGTACTTTTTTGGTTATAATCTGTCTGTCCTATCCAGAATATGAAATGCACAAAGATGGAGAACTTCAGATATTTTGTTTGATCTTTCTTCTATCTTTTTTTCTATTTTTCTTTTCTAATTACTCTAGTGTACCCCAAATGACGACTTCAGTTCCTGTACATAATAGTTTCTCAGTACAGATTTGTAGAGTGAATCCAATAATTAGGCTCCATTAAAATGCCCAATGTTATGTAGTAATTTTTTAATCAGGAGATTGTATTTGCTTTTACATAGACTACATGTTTACAATTCTATTTGCATGATATGTTCTGAGCTTCTAGATTTTTCTGATGTATAGCCTATTTGGACAAACTGTTGTTTAAAAGTTTGTGTCAAAATACTTGAAGGTGTACGCTTTATTTTAAACTTTGAATACAGCACAACTTTGAGTTGTTCACATTTTTAAGAGGTACACAAGTTTCCCTGACATCACTTAGCAACTATCTGCAGCAGTTGTGCCTTAACACTCTCAGTTTCACATGGTAATATAGAAGTGCAACAAACACTAGTTTTGTTCCTTCCAAGAGGGTTTACCAAAATACGTTTTAGAAATAGCTGTGTTTCACTGTTCACTGATTGGTCAAACTGTGCTGCAGGACAGAATATAAAATGAGTGTAGCCAAGATTAACAAGCAGATGAATGCCACCCAGGGAAGAGACCTACATGATTTGGGGTCAATGAGAACCGAAAACATGTACACTAGGCTCAAGTGGTATGGTACAGCTGTTTATTTACAGCAAAAGAAGAAAAAGAGTGCAAGACTTTGTTTCCCCATGGCCAGAGGACCCACTCCGTAGACGATGTGGGCAGGGTGGCTGCAAGCACCTCACTTTGTACTGCAGTAAAGGGACCATGACCTCTCCCCCATGGGGTCTGAAATACAGAAAGCTGGGGGCGTGCCAGAGGATCACTGAGGCTTGTGCATAAGCAGAATATTTAAGGAGCATATATCAAGTCTAAAAAGGGAAAAGTATTTTCTTGCTGGAAATATGACAAGCCCAGCCTGGGCTGGGAGGGTTTTCTATCTCCCAATAAGAAATATTACAGGCCCAAGGCCACTCTTAAGCAGCCATGCAGGTAGCAAGGAGTTGCATATGCTGCCTTTGTCAACTTCTTTGAACTTAACTTTCTAATCTTTAAGCTATCATGTAATTTTGTACCTCACATCTTCACCTGTGGCAAGCTTGCCACACAGCATGTTGGACTGTTTCAGGAGGGTCATGACCAAGATTTGTTTACTGCTGCAGCAACTAACAAACATCCATCCTTTAGAACTGGGTTGTAAGAAAGAAAAAACTCTTGTTTATTTGGTAATATATTAAGTGTATTTAGGGGTGCCTAATAATATGTATGATGGAAGACTTATTATATTACCATTAATTATAAAATTACATTACAGTTAACATATTATAAATCTAAGTAGTTAAATAGGATGTTTGAATTTTAATAAAGCGGTGAATAGGACCATTACCTATATACAGTATTTAAGTTTTAAAAATTTGTGCTGTAAAGCGGATTTATAAAAATTTTCAAAACTTTCTTTATATAGTGTTCAAAAGCAGGATAACTAAACATTAAAAGGACTTTACTTTTTAAAAAATTGACATATTTTACTTGTGATAGCCCAAGTGATCATTTATATTCAGTTCATAAGATAATTACTTCATGCCTATGTCCTGAATGCTATTACCTAGGTTTTCTTCTAGGGTTTCTATGGTTTTAGGTCTAACATTTAAGTCTCTAATCCATCTCGAATTAATTCTCGTATAAGGAGTAAGGAAAGGATCCAGTTTCAGCTTTCTACTTATGGCTCGCCAATTTTCCCAGCACCATTTATTAAATAGGGAATCCTTTCCCCATTTCTTGTTTTTCTCAGGTTAATCAAAGATCAGATGGCTGTAGATGTGTGGTATTATTTCTGCGGACTCTGTTCTGTTCCATTGGTCTATATCTCTGCTTTGGTACCAGTACCATGCTGTTTTGGTTACTGTAGCCTTATAGTATAGTTTGAAGTCAGGTAGCGTGATGCCTCCAGCTTTGTTCTTTTGACTTAGGATTGTCTTGGAGACGCAGGCTCTTTTTTGGTTCCATATGAACTTTAAAGCAGTTTTCTTCAATTCTGTGAAGAAGCTCATTGGTAGCTTGATGGGGATGGCATTGAATCTATAAATTACCTTGAGCAGTATGTCCATTTTCACGATATTGATTCTTCCTATCCATGAGCATGGTATGTTCTTCCATTTGTTTATGTCCTCTTTTATTTTACTGAGCAGTGGTTTGTAGTTCTCCTTGAAGAGGTCCTTTACATCCCTAGTAAGTTGGATTCGTAGGTATTTTATTCTCTTTGAAGCAATTGTGAATGGAAGTTCATTCCCGATTTGGCTCTGTGTTTGTCTGTTACTGGTGTATAAGAATGCTTGTGATTTTTGGACATTAATTTTGTATCCTGAGACTTTGCTGAAGTTTCTTATCAGCTTAAGGAGATTTTGGGCTGAGACAATGGGGTTTTCTAAATATACAATCATGTCATCTGCAAACAGGGACAACGTGACTTCTTCTTTTCCTAGCTGAATACCCTTTATTTCTTTTTCTTGCCCGATTGCCCTAGCCGTGGGCAAGGACTTCATGTCTAAAACACCAAAAGCAATGGCAATAAAAGCCAAAATTGACAAATGGGATCTAATTAAACTAAAGAGCTTCTGCACAGCAAAAGAAACTACCATCAGAGTGAACAGGCAACCTACAGAATGGGAGAAAATTTTTGCAATCTACTCATCTGACAAAGGGCTAATATCCAGAACCTACAAAGAACTCAAACAAATTTACAAGAAAAAAACAAACAACCCCATCAAAAAGTGGGCAAAGGATATGAGCAGACATTTCTCAAAAGAGGACATTCATACAACCAACAGACACATGAAAAAATGCTCATCATCACTGGCCATCAGAGAAATGCAAATCAAAACCACAATGAGATACCATCTCATACCAGTTAGAATGGCGATCATTAAAAAGTCAGGAAACAACAGGTGCTGGAGAGGATGTGGAGAAATAGGAACACTTTTACACTGTTGGTGGGATTGTAAACTAGTTCAACCATTATGGAAAACAGTATGGCGATTCCTCAAGGATCTAGAACTAGAAATACCATATGACCCAGCCATCCCATTACTGGGTATATACCCAAACGATTCTAAATCATGCTGCTCTAAAGACACATGCACACGTATGTTTCTTGCGGCACTATTCACAATAGCAAAGACTTGGAGCCAACCCAAATGTCCATCAGTGACAGACTGGATTAAGAAAATGTGGCACATATACACCATGGAATACTACGCAGCCATAAAAAAGGATGAGTTTGTGTCCTTTGTAGGGACATGGATGCAGCTGGAAACCATCATTCTCAGCAAACTATCACAAGAACAGAAAACCAAACACCGCATGTTCTCACTCATAGGTGGGAACTGAGCAATGAGATCACTTGGACTCAGGAAGGGGAACATCACACACAGGGGCCTATCACGGGGAGGGCGGAGGGGGTAGGGATTGCATTGGGAGTTATACCTGATGTATATGACGAGTTGATGGGTGCTGACAAGTTGATGGGTGCAACACACCAACATGGCACAAGCATACATATGTAACAAACCTGCACTTTATGCACATGTACCCTAGAACTTAAAATATAATAAAAAAATTAAAAAATTTAAAAAAAAGATAATTACTTCAAAGAGCTACAAGGTATCAAAATTCTTATTTAGAATGACATGTATTTTATTGTTGATAAAACAAACAAGCTTCTGTTGTAATCAATAGATAAGATATATAACTAATTATTTTATAATTTTATTTAATCCTATAACTCTAAATCATAATTTGATTAGAGAGCTGAAAAGACATTCAGCCTACAGAGGTTAATTTTATTCATTTATGTCACTGATCATAGCAGATTATCTAATTTTATATGCAAATAGATATGTAATAACATAAATTACATGTTAAATTTCAGATATAGAACAATAATGAAACCCTTGTCGCCTTGCAATTTATACAGGAAAATTATAGTGATATTGGTTTTATTGATCTTTTGGACAAACAAAATGTATAGAGATAGTCCTCTAGGTCAGAAAAATGGCTTGTTTAAAAACTAATCACAGGAAAAATCAGCATAAAGTCATTTTAAAATGTTCAAAAACACTAGTATACTCACAAAAGTAGTTATTTTAATTGCTAAAAGTATTCACATATGGAAAATTGTTTCTACCATTTGCATAAAACATGCATGATATGTTTACTCTCCAAAAGAGGTTGGGAAATTTTAACAAAAAGCGGCATATCTGCTGAGTATGTATCTGCTGAGGGGCCTATATGTTTTAAAAGCTTAAGTAAAATCCAATGCATTTAATTGGAATTGTTTTAAGATTTATATTTGGGTGGGGGCATTTTTAAATGAACTTCCATGGTTCTTAGATATTATTCTTTCAAAGAATTTATTGAAAAAACTGAATATTGATGAATAATGGAGCTTATCTTAAAGTCCTTTAATCGACATAATCTAGCAAAGAAATTAGTTCATGTTTCAGGGCTCATTTGTGAATAGAGACCAAACATCATTATCTTTTTTCAGTATATATTTATGTTTTCTCAAAAAATTAGTATACCAGAATAGTTTTTAAGATATATATGCAGATATACATATATATACATACACATATATATACACACATATATAAATATTGGTTATAATTCTTCAAAATCAGTGGTTATTTGGGATAATAACTCCATAGAGAACATTTTCTTGAGGGAAAACATTGTTATTGATAACTTCATAAAAAATTGTGTTTTGATTTGACTCACATCATTCTTTTGTTGAGAAGTTTTCCAGGTTAGCTTGAAGCCTAATCACGTATTCAGATTATCCTCAGTGGTTCTCATCATTGTCTGCACAGAACAATCACCGGAGGCTTTATACAATACAGGTCCCTGGGTCCCATCTGTAGGGATATTGGTTTAATTGGACTGGGTTGCATCCAGCACACTCGGGTTTTTAAGACTTCAAGGTAATACCAGAATGCAGCCTAAGGAGAGAATCACTGATCTAAGGATTGATTTTTGTAAATACTAGACATATTCAAGATAATCCAAACTTTAAAACTTAATACATTTTTATCTCCATTGTTTCCACACAGCTCCATCAATATTTTAAAACCAATCAGCCAATAGTTAGATATATTTAACACACAGTTTCCTCACCAAAATATATAATTATAATTAAAAATCAAATAGTTGATGATATGATTATGTATTTGTTCACTCTTTATAAAAATATAAGTAGTTAAACAAGTTGGAATTTTTATGAATATACTTTTATATCTGAATTAAAATCACTTCCTGTGAAATTCTGTAGTGTTTGGTGAGGTGAGGCATTTCCCAATGGGAGGCTCTCTTGTGTTTCACTATTATTAGGAACTTGTGTGAAAGTAAATGTAACATCCACTCAGTATGTAATGCTTCCTATAAAAGAACTGCAAGAGCCCCCAAATTAGTGTTCTATTAAGGTATTGTTTTAATGATGGTAATTATCACTGATGGTAATGTGACTGCTTCCTAGGAGCTAAAGTAAACAGTCTTACTTTGAAGAATGTAATACAGAGCATACTGACTCATATAAATGAAATAGCCTTATAATCTTCTCAGATGACCTGTAACACCTTGTGGGACTTATAGAAACTATGTTAACTTGGATCTCTTCCTATTTACATAACGAGTTTTAATTTATGTCATGTACATTTCCCACACTGAGTTAGACGAGGTCAACTCTGGATAGTCTCACTGTTCCAGCAGAAGCCTCATGAGATCTAGAGCTCCAAATTTGTCTACAGAGTACTCTGTAAACACACACACACACAGGTGCATGCACACATACACAACCACACAGAAACATACCATGAAGAAACAGAGGTAATTGCAACTAGATAAGACAAAAAAAAAAAAAAAAAAGCAAAGAAAAAACCTCAAAGAGCACAAAACTACAACACAAAACCTCATTATAAACAATAAAACCATTCACAAATAGAACAATCAGAAGAAAGGTTAAAGAAACAGTATTGTCTATGAGACATAGCTACAAATAGGCTGAGGCATGCATTAAAATGATTACTAAGCCTAATGTTCTTCCACTAATTCTTCTTAGCCAGAATAGCTGGGGACAGGAATGAGATAAAGGGGGTAATATTTTTCTATACTCAAAACTTATCATAGGCTTGTGTTTGAAGCATGGGTGACAGGGGTGTGTTTCTCTGCAGGATTTCTAAGATACATTGTTATCTCTTTGGGCTTGTGTATTGTAGCATGGTAAAGATGAACACTATATAGCTTATGAGCCTATGATCAGATTTCTGCCCTTCAAAATAAGTACTTCCCCTATTACTAATTGATATTTTCAAGTGTAAATTCTACAGAATAATGCATTTGCATCCTTAAATAATGGGATTCAATTCACTACTTTAAAGCACATCTTTTTTTCAAAGGTAAATGCATAGTGTTTTACTTTTCTGGAAATGAAGAAGCAAAAAAAGGGAACATTGATTTTACAAAATTAATTTCTAAAATCAAAATAATTTACTTTTTATGTCATTGCTAACGTGACTTGTTCATTCAGTGAGACATAAAATTATTCAAATTTATATAGCAATGTCCATTTAGGCAGCATTAATAGAAAAAAAATTCTTTGACAGGTATGAGATAAATTTGTTAACTCACTCAAAAATATTTATTGAATGGCTGCTATGTTCCAGGCCTTATTCCATGTTCCAAGAATATAACAGTGAACAATACAGACACACTTCCTGACCTCACAAATCTTGCAATCTTCTGATCTTTGAGAAGATTTATTTTTAATAACTTCTGAGATAGAATTATCCTTCATGGTGTCATAATAATTTAATCTTTACATTCCCAACAAAATTCTTATATCAGTAATATAATTGACAATTACAGATACTAACCTTTAAAAATAAAAACTTAATTTACTCAACATATTTTCAATTCACTAACAACTTATAACTACAATTTAAAATTGTAACAGAGATAATTTTAAAATAATCTTCATGTGATCTCTATAATAAAGTTTCTGACATGCTATAGTTCACATTACAACATCGAAAAATAAAGATCTAACATTCTCATTTTGATGTTAAGAAAAAAAGCTCTATTATATCAAAACTGAATTAAAAGTTAAGAGAAAGGTCATGCATAGCTGTTTTGATTTTTTGTAATTGCATTACTTTTATTTTTTAATTTAAAATATAATTGCTAGGATTAATAATCCTTATATTGTTATTTACTACATAGTTATGTAAAAGTAGTGTTGTATTATATTTTTGGTAGTTGATTTTTCTTTCCTCTAACAACTTTAATTATTTAAATTTCCTGTACATATTTGAGTTTGTGCCCTCTGTTTTATAGCATCGTAATGGAAGTGCTACTCTGTTGGAGTGAGGAAATTCTATCTGGAGTATGGGACAAGGTATTGATTTCCCACTGTAGTAGGATAATGGTTTCTTAAATATCCAAGTCTTGTTGAATGGGAGGGGAGCAATGTGATCCAACAGATAGACAATTGTATTTACAATCAAGAAACACAATTTATGCTCGTATGATTTTGGCCTACCTGATTCTTCATATCCATTCAAAAGTCTTATACTCATCCCATAATGATCTGTAGTGTTATTCACAACAAACAAACCAATGTTCCTTATCCTTTCTCCAAACTCTCATCTATTTTGAAGCTCGTGACAACAGTTTATGACACACATTGCCCCTTTTTGCCACAGCTATTTATAGCTCTCCAGATCTGTAATTTAGTCTCCCTCATTCTCTGAAAATTCAGTAATTCAGCTTACTATCTTTTTCTTCCAAACTATCCCTGCAACTTTTCAGTAAATTTCCTATCCATATACACTATGCTTACCATATCCATTTACACATGCAGTTCCTTTAGAAATTCTCCTTCAATGGACTTCTGGCTCCTGTTAGTTCAGCCACCTAAACTTTGAAAATTACCAGTAACAGCTAACCCCTCTTCCTCATTTTTACTAGGTTCATCCCATCTTCCAATCAATCCATTGATACTACTGTATTTTCACTGTTCACCATGTCTTTCCTACCTATCTAACTTACATCTTATGACCACTCATTATAATCTCTTTCTTTTGTTCATAAAGCCTCAATACCATTATCAACACTCCCGCTTTATTTTCCTGAAAAAATGTTTACTGTTTTCACTGGTCACCTGTTCTAAGTCATCATCGAATAAGTGAACTTAAAGGAGAAAACCTCACAACAATGCTGAATGATCTCATTTTAATATCCTGACCATTGAACTCAAGGGATTCCTTAAGGCTGTAGGGTGATACCACTCCATCTCCTTATTCAATTTACTCTCCCATTATTCTGCAAAACTGTTCCAATTACTCTCCTCTCTATGGAAATACAGCATCTTTTTCCAGATACAAAATCATGGCTATTATTTCACTGAGAAAGTAGAAAGTGTATGAAGGAAATGCCTGCATGAACCCATCATCAAGTCTATCAACCCTCCTATACTCCTATCCTCTTCCCACAACAAATGAGCTATATGCTCCTATGTAAGTCTCAGCTCTATACTTGTGCAATGGATCCTATTACCTCTTGTTTGCAAAGTGAATGACTCTGGCAACTTCTCTATCATGTTCCTGTATGATCAATGTTTTCCTTATTATTTGGATATTTTCATTTGCGTAGAAACATATTGCAGTTTCTACTGGCTTAGAAACAGAGCAACAAAAAGTAAATAAAAGTCCCTTCACTCTGCCTCTTCCTTTAATGCCTGACTTGACTGTTCTATTCAATGAAACTCATTGAAAGTGTAACTGTACTTACTGTCTGAGCTCTTTCTCTTCCCATCCTCTCTCCAACAAACTTCAATCAGACTTTGCTTCCTCTACTCTGAAGAAATATCACATGCTGTTGTCATCTCTGCTCACCTGAATCCAGTGGTCAATCATCAGTTCATGTTTAAGTTGACTTAAGAGTATCTTTTCACACCCTGTTATCATTCTACAACTTTTAGAACATTAATTTCCTCAGACCACAACTACATTCTACCTTGGCTTCTTCTTCTTCTTCTACTTTTTTTTTTTTTTTTTTGCAAGTTTAACCTGATAATTTATTTGTGGGAAAAAAAGCTAGTTTTGATGAGAAAAAGTTCAGTCCTTTTCTTGTAAATGCAAAGAAACTCAACAGGAACTTTAAAGGTAGTAGGACAGAAAAGGCAAGAGTAACTCTTGTAATCCTCTTCAATTAAACAGACAAATCAACTTGAAGAACAGTGTTAAAACACTATTCGGCCTGAATATTTATTAGCCTATACATCCTGTTGTTCAATTGTGTTTTGATTTTTTAAAAAAGCAAACCAACGAAATTTATAAGAGGTATTGCCCCATTTAGAGTGCTGAAAATAACTTATTTTCCCTCTCCAAGGATACTTTTCATCCTCTAAAGCATAAAATGCTATATAATATCTTATGCAACTTAACCAGTGTTTTTACAAAAGTAATGCAGTTTTGGACTGATGATATTACACTGCATTTGTGGTAAAGTACTAAGCATAAGATCAATTAGGCATTTTCAGTCTAATCAGTTTCTAAGGATATCATTTAATTCTTGGCAATATATAATAACTGGTATGATTTTGGTATTTAAATCATAAATTGTGGAGAACAAGAAGAAATGTATTATAGTAACAGGATTTATATCTAGCAAACAGTTGCAGTGTTGAACAAAGCTCTTCTATGAACTTCGTGAATTTGTTTTGCCGTTGGTCACCTGTAGTAGAGCCTTGATTTGATTCTTCTGTCTTCATGCTTTCTCCATCTGCAGTCTTTAACATTTCTTCATCTTTGCCATCATCATATAGATCTTTTGACATTAATTCTCTAGCTAATTTGATATTAAGTCATTCGTTGTAGTGAAGCTTCCTTTTCATTTCAAATTGTCGCCTTTTTTCTCCTTCCTCAGGTGAGAGGTCACTAGCCTCCTGTCCACTGTTTTCTTGTTCTTGAACCCTATACTTTGGATCCAAGCCTTCAGCAGCAGCTAATTTGTTAGCTAAGGTATCTGCTGCCATGGCTTCAGTGGTTTCTGTATCACTACATGCATCTTCACCATCCCCATCTTAACGACAGTAAGGAGTGCTTGGTTCATCTATTTTCATTAAACCATCGTCTTTGTCTGCTGGATGATATGTCGCCAGGATGTTCATTTCTTTCCACTTCTGGAATTTTTTGCTCCACTCCTCGTCTACACTCCCGCTGGGCTGTTCAGCCGACGCCACCATAGGGGAAGCTGTAGAGGTCTTGTTCTTCAGGATCCCTTTGACGGGCCAGTGCGAGGCAGTACAGGCCGCCATTTCCGGGCGCTCCTGCTGTTGGCTCAGGGTCACCGCTTGGCGTCGAGTCCGGAAGAGAAGAGTCGGGCCATGGCAGAGACAGTGCAGAGAGCCGCGGTGCCCGCTTAGGGTAAAGCGGCCGCATCTGCTGTCTCAGAAGCGGCTACCTGAGTGGTTGTCACGAAACAACGACCCCAGCGCCACAGCCAGCGCCGGAGGAGTGGCGGCTGCTTGCGGGCCCTTAGCCGCCGGCACTTCAGCCGCACTAGCCGGGAGACGCCGGCAAGAGCTCCAGCGCTGGAGGGACGCCACGCCAAGCGGGCCCGCTCTCTCGGGATATCTTAGTTTGGTTTAAATTCTATCACACTGGCAGCTGTTTCTCACTCCCCTTTGCTTGTTCTTTCTCATTTTATGGGTCTGAAATCTCTTGTATGTCTAAGAACTCAGACTTCCGACTACTTCTCTATTATTTCTGCACACAGTTACTAAGTTATTTCATGCAGTCCAATGCCTGGAAAAGCCATCTATATGTTTGACGTCTGTTATATCACTTTATTCCGAGGTCTGCTTTTGTTTTTGGCACATCATAAGTCCTTTTAAAATACTTTGTGAATAAATATAGAGATGAGTGAGACCTAAAATATCAGGTATCTTTATACAAGGAGCCATTGAGATGGTTATAAGCAGAACCAGTGCCAGTCTTTGTACTTTTGATCTTATATTGAGTCCAAATTAGGAATTCCTTCTTTCATTATCAATTTATTTTTAAATGCATAATTTTTCTCCTAAATATGGTGCCTGTCAGATGATTGATGCCTTTATACTTGAATATCAGTCATTAAACATTTCATTTACCGTCAAAATAGTACTCAGCACTATTAAATCTCTTTAATTTTGAGAATGGATTGAATGACTTGCAGTGTCATGATATCTGGCAATTTGGATGTTATAAGAAATACAGTTGATAGAAAGAGACAGATAGATGACAAATAACATAATATTTCTTACACAAATTTTTAAACAATTAAATTACAGCTTTTATTTTATTTTGGACTAAGATATAACTGGTATTAAGTCAGGAATAGTGTGATCTTTGGAAATTCATTTATAACCTCACATTCCTCCTTTGTAAAATGAAAAAAAAATAACTTTCTCAGTGAGTTGTAAGGAGTAAACGAAATAGTTTAGAATAGTGTCTGGCATAAAAAAAGCTCTTTAAAAGTTAATAATAATAATTATGTAATCAGTTAATTCAAATTGACATCAAATTAGAATTATATTTATTAAATACATTTGTGATGTCAAGATACACTAATATATCTAAGATTTAAAACTGAATCATAGTTAACTTCTTTTCAGTGTTCTTTCCTTTCGTAACAAGTGTGTGGTACTTATCTTAATATTTTTGTTAGTGTTTTACTTGAACCATAAAATCACTACATGACTTCAGAATACAGTATTCCTAGCAGCTGTTTCTCACTGCTGATTCACTAACATCTGTTTCTCATTCTTGATTCACAGAACTGGCTGTGGTAAGAAAATAATAATGCATATTAAGCTGATTATTTTATATGTTCTCCAAATCAATCCGTTTCTAGACTACCTCTCTTGGCCCACTATTATAGCATATTTTTTGCAAATATCGGGACATATCTACAGCTTCTGTAATCATAAAAAATCATTTTCAGTCTTGGCACTAAAACTATTTGCATATATTCAGAAGAATATTTGATTTTGACCTTCGATTCATTTCCCTAACATTTTTCAAATTTATCCTTATTGATTCAATTAATTATTTATGAAATGTACTTTTTTCATGCCTGCAATATTTTTTATGTGTTTGACACAAATGTTTAAGTTAATATAAAATTTAGGTTAAGTACATCAAATACTAAGAATTCTAGTTCAATATATGGTGACCTTTAGAGAATTATTTGTGTTAGAAAATACACTTTGTCAATGAATGCTTACTTAGAAAAGCATTGTGTCCTGCTCAAGTGTTGCTTAAATAGAATTTATACAGTAATAGGTCACCTTAAAAAATATGCCAGATGGTGAAGGAACTGAGGAGCAGGTTGAGTTAATGAAAAATGCATTGATGATGCTAGGACATTTGTCTGAAATTATAGAGCAAATTGTGGGGGAAGGCACAAGTAAGAAGGAGGTTTAATATTCAAAAGGTGTTTTTTAAATTAGTATCAGCAAAGACCTATGTCTTCTTCCAACAATATCTTAAACTAAAAAAGTAGACTAGTGACACAGGACCCCAGTGGTGCTTTGCCAGCTGGTGACTTCTGATGTTGGTGATGCCCCTACCCAGGATTGCCCTTGAATTGCCACAGGAGGCACCCACCCAATTGGTTCAGTGGGCTGCCTTTGACTTGTGCTCCAGGCTGGATCCAGTGCTCACCGTGGTATCCACGTTCAGCCTGCCGCTCAGCCAGGCATGCAGCAACCTGCTTCCACCTTGGGCACCTGCATCTGAATGAGGGGAATGCAGTGGCTCCCAAGAAACTCGGAGACACCAGCAACTCAGGATCCCCAAAGAGAGTATTATTCCCACCTTTTGCAGCTCAGTGGACAGGGGTGTGTTAACAGCTTTTTCAGTCCTGTTGCCCAACTCCAGCGTGTGGTTCCTGGGCTGACAGCCACACCGCTGCTTTCTGTTGTATGGGGCAGTCGCCCAACACTGGCAGAGGACCTTGGGCTAGAGTGCTTCAGCCTTTTTCATACCCACATTTGGCAGGTCCCAAGTTCTTGCCCCACTTCCAACAAGAATGAAGTTACTCTGACAACTGAAGGATGAGCAGGGCAGAGACTTTTACTGAGCGACAGCACAGTTTATAGGAGAGAGGGGACCCAAAAAGGACCGCCCCCTACCCAAACTCGAGTAGCCTGTGAGGTGTCTGAGTCCGACTGTGTCCTTGGTTTTTATGGGCTCAGAATGGAGGAAGTGCATGCTGATTTGTCCATGGGCAGGAGGAAGTGGTGCTCAGTCGGTCCATGGTTGGGTGTGGAAAAAGCACCATCTGGCTGGCTGATAGGCGTCAAGGAAGTTCCCACTCCTGGTCGCAGACTCTACTTGGAACTGGAAGCCCAACCCCCAGACTTCAGGCTATCCTTGACTTGATGGTTGGGTCCCACCAGGGACCTGCCCTGCCTAGGAACCTGTCTGCCTCCTGCCACCATCAATAGCATCTTTTATAAATGTTAAGTTCACAAATACTGCATCTTAGATTGTAACCATTTAGTGCTAGCATTGAATAATTATATACTATAAGAGGAAATATTTTAAGACAGAATTAGTGACTATAGTTAAAAAGTTATAAGTTGAGCTATTATCTGTTTATTTTTGGATAGCGGGGTGTCTTTTTAGTTGCTAAAAATTTTCATTCCAGTTTAATACAATAAACTTAAAAAACTGTTTAGCTAAAATGTATATTCCATCATCTTAATTCAGTTTTTATGTCTCCTCATGCAAGGAGCAAGAGGTTGGTAGACAGTTTAATTCAAATGAGAGTTCAGAAATTAGAAACTTGGAAAAATTGCCAAATAGCTTGCACCAGGCAGTCCTTTAAAGTAAACACTAAAAAATATCAACTCATCAAGCTGTGTCAACACTTTGATTCTCCTCATTTATTCTTCAAGGCAACTGAAAATCCGTGAGATTTGTAAGGTATTGACCATGATGTTTGCATCCTCTATGTTTCAATGAAATCCTTTTTTGCCTATTATGTAAGTGTTCCCAAAACCAACTCATTATATTCTATATCAAAAATATAATATTTTAATTATGGAAACCTCTCTTAATTTTTCTCTTAATATACTTATAGTATTTATTCCATAACTCTAGGTACAATTATATATGTGAATACATTTATATGTTTTAAAGTCTCAGTCATTTTTGGGTTTTATGAGAAAATGAATTGTTTTCAAACTCAGTTTGAAGTCTTCATTAAAAATAAAATCTAATGAATTATGTAGTGAAATTCCTTTTAATGTCACTTATATATAACTAGAATTAAAGAATTAAAACAATATTTTCCATGGTTTCAAAAACTATCCTTCTCTTCCACTCTTATTGACATAGTCAGTGAATAAATTATCTAATTTACCATGTTCTCACATAGAAGTGTTGGTTTCACCTTTTTGAAAACATGATCTTCTAGAAAATGGGGAAATGCCAGCATGCTAAAATCAGCAATCTCTACGATGCCATAGGCATAAGCAGAAAAAAAAAAAAAAAGTCATGATTCCCTAAGTTAATTTCTGAATAAAATAAAAATGTGTGGAATTGGGAGAGCGTAAGATAGGCAAAAGAAGATTAGAAAAGTTACAGAAAATCCTTGAAGAAGTGACAAGCAGGATAGAGACAGGTCAAAGTAGATTTATTTTTATGTCAGTATTCACTTATAAGTTATGGTGGACTTCTAAGCTTACACGTTTAACATATCCCTACTTTGCTCATAAAGTCCTGAAGCATGATTTTATTCAACTATAATTAGTTTGGAGAAAAAGTGATTTGAGAAATGATCTCTTTTACATAATGATATTTTATGGATAATTAATGTTCATAACATTAGATTTTTAAGAAAGCAAATAAAACAATGCTAACATCTGTTCTGATCCACATTTTAATATAACAGTTTTCACAGATAGTTTGTGATTTTGCTTTTCAATTATCCAGGGAAGTGGATACATTGTGTTTATATGTGAAATGACATACAGTTACTTTAAGATTTTAGAGAATATGATAAATGAAGAATTAAAAAGTCTCATTTTCCAGCTTCTAATGTTCCCTTGAAGAGAATGCCTAAGGTAAAAGCAATGTTAGTTTTTCACCTCATTTCACTGATGCAGTGGTAATTCACAGAAGTGCCTCTGTAAGTTAAGAAGGTATATCGAGGTGTATAAATTTGAATGCATTCATGCATTTGATTTTTACTTCAAGCTGCATTTTTCCTTTATATCAGAAAACCTTTGAGACACAAGTGGTTAAATGAAGAATAATTAGAAGCAAGGTAAGATTGAATAAGCATAACCTAAGTAGAGAATGATGCCTCAACACTTTCTATTAATGAATATTTATGTCCTTTTACTGCTTGTACAAACACATATTTCTGTGCATATTCAGTTAGCTTTAATACTTTAAATAAATTTTTTAAAGGTTTAATTTTAATACATAACTTTTGCTTGAAATACATCTTTATTTAAATTATTTATTCCATTGTACCCATCATAACCTTTTACTTTAGATTCTGGAAGGTTCCATAATGTTTGGTTAAGAATTTATTTCTCTAAATGTTGAATAGTTCATGCATTTAATGAGAAATATATAATCTTGTATTTCTCTAAACTTGCAAATTCACTTATACTTCACGTAAGAATGCACCATCAATTTATTTATTTTTAAGATAAACTGAAAGGAATGATTAAGATAGTATTGCTCGAATTTACATTTCATTTTTAGAGCATAAAATAATGATTTTCATATCTTCATAATGTATATTATAATCCTCAAAGGTCTCTAATATACAAAATGAATTTTTCAACTTCCTTCTTTGTTTGCTTCTTTACCCTATTATTATTCTTGCTTTGTGACATTTTGTTTCTGCCATCTTACTGACAAAAATAAAAATATTTTCAAACATGTCATATTAATATACTTCAAAATGTATTATATATTGTAAGTAGTCTCTGTGCAAATTAATGCTCTTATCTTATTTGAAGTTTGTTTATTAAAAATATGATTAGATTTTCTAGATATTTTCTGGTTTACTTTTCTTTAAAGTGTTTGCATTAATCACTGTGATTACTGTACTTTTTCTAATTTACTTTTTGTTCTTCCTCCTATAATACTGTCACTCTCCCTTTCCTTCAGCTAACTGGAGTACTTAGTTAATTTATTTTTTTCCGAAATTAACATTTAATTATTCGCTTCATAATTGTGAAAAAGTTTTATCTATATCCCGTGATATTTTGTTTCATAGAAAGGTTTCTTTTCACAAAATGTATTTGGTTATTTGCATTTTTATTTTTTATGGAACTTTTAAGCAAATCCTAAGGAATCTAGAAAAGCGAAATCAATCTTGAAAAAGAGCAGATATGAAGATTATGCACTACCATATATCAAGGGTTCCTATTCTGCAATAATTAAAACAATGTAGTATTAAACAAAAATAGGGTGTACACTAATGGAACAAAAGCAAGTCCAGAAAGAGACTCACCTCTATAGGCTCATGATCTCTCTCTCTCACTCGCTCTCTCTCTAAATATATATATATATATATGAAAAAATGTAGCTTATTTTTTTAATAAGTCATGCTGAGGAAATTTGATATACATATTGGATTTAAAAGCACCTTGAACTTTAACCTCATACCGTAACAAAAGTCATGATTTCCTAATAATTCAAGATAATTCAATAATTCTGTGTGTGTGTGTGTGTGTATACACATGCACGGGGCCAAGACTTGACTGGATACTGCAAAAAAGAGTACAACCAAGTTGCCTGATAATGAAACATATTCCAACTTGCTCACTAATCTTTGGAGTCCTTCAAATTAAACAACAATAAGATAGCAATCCTCACCTATCATAATGTTTATTTTAATTAAGCTAAGTAAACATTATTCCCTCCATGTATTTAATAATCTTTGTAGAACACATAGCACAATATTGCTTTTTCTCATTAGAGAATCACAGTGTGTGTTTCCTGAAGTAGTACAATATTCTAAGTAAGATTTAATCTCAGTTCACAACTGACTGAAATTCAAGGGTAATTTGTAGTTTTAAAATATCCCCAGGTGAAAGAAATATTGTATTCCTTTTTTTTTTTCCTGAGCAAAATATATCTGTCCCACTCCACTCACTCTCTCCAGAGTTAAACTTTAATTGTTTATGAAGATTGCCCCTTGAAAGCATTGAGCGTCCTGAGTGTCCTGAAGTTTATACACTTCAGGGAAATGGGAAGAGCTTCCTGTTGTTGTCATGACTGACATGCGCCTTCCTGGGCCGACTTGGCACCTTTCTTGTGCCCACATGGCCCCTTCAAAGTTCAATGGTAAATTCCCCTAGAATGATTGTTTCTCCCATAGGCAACGTTCAGCCAACTAGGCTTTTGCTTAGAACCCCAAGGCAGAAGTGCTACATGTTCATTTTCAGCCTCTGCAAAGACTTATATATGCAAATTCTTTGGGATTATTCATGCAAACAGCATTCTAGTCCCTAATGATCTCAGTTTAGGATTTCCAGCACTATTTCTAATGTCCTACTACACCTGTCTCCCACATCAAAGCACCGGAATTTCAATTTGCCCTGCCTCTGAGATAATCCACTTTAATCTGTCTCACTCCCTATTGCCTCTAGAAGCCATATTAGAAAAAAAATTTAACATTTCATTCATTCTGGGAGAAAGATAGCATAAAATCATACTGTGACTGCCTGCACATGATCTTTGTAAAAAAGAAAAATAAATAAAATTATTCCTTTTTCTCTGGTAATGTATTATCTACTACCAAAATTGTGCATGTGAGGGGAGGAATCCATTCACTAGGGGAAGGAAATCAACAAAGCTCTATTTATCTTAATAATTCCTATGCTCCACAAACAAGAATAAAGTAAATTCCACCAGAGTAATTCAGAAATCTTTATGTATGATAATATTTTCCTTACCTAAAATGCATTTACAGGCATTTATTTCTTAACATCTCTTTTTTCAGCCACATTAATTTGCACACTGAAATCTATGATGCTTAATACTTACTGATGGCAATTAGAAAAAAGAAGAAAAAGGAAGTTGGTAGTAAAATGAAAAGTAAAGAAAAAGGTAGATAGATGGGCACATTTTTGCAATAATACTTGGAACATGTAAATGATGCAGATGAATAAATAAACTTAAATCTACAGGCCAATATCTATGAGAAAAAATGCTGAAACAAAAAGAGGAGGTTATGCCAGACTTTGTTTTTTGCTGTGATGGAATCAAAGATAGAAAGGTAGAACTAAATATATATTTAGCAGAAAAAGAGTGTGCCTACTCTACTAAATAAAAATTATCTTGGTGACAATCAGGTTTAAAAAATATAAAGTACAAATTTTAAGAAATCAAAATTCTAGATAAAAATCAGATAACTACGCTACAAAAAACAACTTTGGATGAATATTTTCTGAAAAATAGAAAAACTTGAGTTAAATTTCATAAAAGTACCATCTGAATGCTCTAGAAAGAATAAATTCTGACAAAATTTTTAGAAAATAAAGATTGGTAAGTGAAAATTAATTGTCCAGGGGCTTTTATAAGTAATTTAAATGTCTATGACTGCTTGACTTGATGTCCATGTTATCGAACATTTCAATGATCAAGAATCAAGGTTTACGACACTGAGCTATAAAAACTGGTAAAATTGTCACAGAGCTTAGAGAGGTACATGTAAATAGGCGACTAATAATTGTGTCTTTTGAATAAATTAAATACATTAAATACAAAAATAGATTTCTGGAATATTAAAGAAAGTTTAAATTTATAGATATAATTTAGAAATGATATGACTAGAGATGATCATTGAAATATTACATTGGCTAGCACTTTCTGGGAAAAAGCATTAAAAATAACATCGTCAGTGTCCAAAGCTGCTCTTTGAGAATATTCAACAGAAAGTGCTCAATTGAATAATTTTACTCATTACATTGCTATGGTATATGCTTGATTCAAATCTCTTTCAGGAGTAGATGGACGGCTTAGATTTTCCTTCCACTACAGTACTACCGAGAGTAATAATCAAATGGTAGTTGTAAATGCTAGTTGATTGATTACTAAGCAACTTATAAGCTTTTTTCCCCTTTAATAATGTTCTATACTTACCAGGTTGTATCAGTGATGAAATGCTCAAGGCCTGAAATGTCTACGATTAGTGTCATTCTTTGTGATAAGATATTATTTAATCAGAAGGACCATGTCCAAAAGAAAATATGTTTCCTGGGAAAGGGAGCATATCAGCCTATTATGATACATTCATGGATAAGAATGACCAATCATGAACTCTGGGTATTCCTACTTTGATGTTGCAGAGATTGCAATTACATTTGCACTGATATATTTTCAGCCTGAAATAATACATTGAGCTTTTGATAAATGCCCTAAGAAATGATAATGTTGGCTCCAAAAAAGATTTCTGCCATCAAGGGGACTAAAGGAGTTTAAAACTGGAAGCACACCCTGGTATTAAAACCAGGAAAATAGTGGACCCTAGGAGATAGACATCTACTTTTTAAATTGTGTTTTTTGGGAAAAGCAAAAAGATTTTTCTCATTAATAGATTTCTTTCACTGAATATAAACATAAGCTTAGATCTTGATGTGATTAAAGAATATATTCTTTTTTATTCTTTTTTCTTACTGCTAATCTAATTAAAGCTTTTCATGAGGTATCCCATAATTTAGCAAACAATTATTTTCAAAAATTGGAACAAAGTTGTCAGCAACTGTTCAACACTGATAAACTCCTGAAACACTTTCTAGCTTTGGTTCATCGAAACAGACGGTACATTTTAGTCAAACACCCTGATGATATACACATTTTAAATATCTACTTTTTATATATTCTTTAATTGTGGAATTATTGGAAAATTCCCAAATGTTCATTTGCCTCCTTTTTTTAAAAATGGGCACCTACCACTTCTCTTCTGATTTTTAAACTATGCATTTAAACATTTTATTACTATTAATATTAAAAAATAACCCTTGCTTTTTGATGTAGATATGCTGACGTTTTTTCCTCATTTGCTGCATTAATTTGATAATAATTTGAAATGGTCCTAAGTTATTCTGCCAATTTAAGACTACACACACACACACAAAAAAAAAATAAATAAATAAAAATTAAATAGAAGTAGGAAATAGTTACTAAGCAGCCAAACTTTGATATATGTAAGTTGCTGCTTTGTTTTGTTGAGTTTCAGAACTTAAGGAGATATATTCTTTTCCCAGTTCTTCTGATTTATTTTTACTCAAATCCTAAACATTCCATTAATCTTCTTTCTGTATGTTTGACATTGTTTAATATCAGTGAGTACTTATTCCAAAACTCTAATTCCATTTCTTCTTATGACTTAGTACACGTTGTTTATGGTGACTCTTGCCTGAAATAATGAGATGGAAGTTTTCTCTCTTCTTTCTCTCTCTCTCTCCTTTCTCTCACACACACATGCAGACACACGTGTCTGTACAGACACACACAAACACTCATGCTCATAGGATCAATATTTACTGAGTGTTCACTCAGTTACAGGCATTTGCTCTACAATTAGTAATACAGCAGTACACAAGACCAAGTTCTTAACCTCTTAGCCTTTTGCGAATTACATACTGGCATCTGGGTCTACTTGTAAAAGTTTTTTTTTTTTTTTCTGACTATCATGCAATGTATGTTCATTCATGGCTTGTGGGTAATATATTGGTGTATTAGAAATTTAATGTTTATATAGTTAAACTAAGTATAACATTTAGTTAACATTTGAAAAACATGGAACGTCTTTATATAGTTAAACTTACTAGTTTCTAGCAGTGCCAGTGAAATAAAACAATAAATTATAATTTAAATGGTATTTAATCCACAAAACTATATCTTTACTTTTAAAACAATCATTCATATGATCAAAAAAGAAAGGTACTAATGATACTACTGCATGGTTAGTGAATAATTCTCAATAAAGTAGAGAACAAAATGGCCAACTACAAACTTATAAAGTAAGCTTATAAGACATTGATTAAGCAACAAATTTAATATTAACTTATATTATTTTCTGTGAAAAAATTAAAGTTTAAACAAGAGGTGTACATAAATAATGTGATAAAATATTTGAACCAATGCATATCATATCATTTTTCATGTGTTCATATGTAGCTATCACTATTTTTTTGTTCTGCCCATGATAAAATTGTGGGAAAGATAGAATAACTTTTACAAGACTAGTATTAACACTTCAATTTTTAAGATAAGGAAACGGATTCAGAAAATACACATAAATATGGAAGAAAAATTAATAAATTATAAGAATATGATTTAAACCCAGAACTGTCATCACCTTCTAAAAATTCTCAATTGTTCTAACTTAATCCTTTATGATATTATGTTCAAAGTGTGGGCTCTAGAGAAAATATGACTATTGTTTTAAATAAACCTCTACTACTTACTGTCTGTGCTTTCTCCAGTGCTAAATAAAACCATAATTCAGTTTCCTTATCTCTAAAATTGGATGACAATGGTAACTATCTTATAGGTATTATGGAAATGATTTGAAATAGTATGCCATGTCTGTTATGTCAACTGGTATTTAGCACAGACTCTATTGATCTTAATTTCACTTCTCTTTTAAATCTTCTCTATCCAGGATATGTATGTATGCAGTGTGTGTGTTCTTTTTGTTAGAATTACCAATTACCAGCCCTTACCTTTTGGCAACACATTAAGCACACAGAAAAAATAATCCCCATTTATACTTTTCCCACTTTTAAAGTATTAAAATTAATGACATAGAGCATGCAATCAAAACCTGCTGAACAATTATATAATTCTAATATCATGCATATCATTTCCATTGTTAGTGAAACTAATAATGTTAGCTCCACTTCAGTTAAGCTGAAACTATCTCCATAGCCTTTTCCATGTATTGCAGAAGCAATACCTTGTTGATCATCAAATATTCCTGAAAGTCATTGCAATGTTAGCATAACTCTAGGTTAGCACAGTAACACATCACATTTCTTCTTTGCTATTTTTATTTTTCTTAGTGAAGTAAAATTTCTTTATTCTTCTTTCAGCTTTTATTTAATTTCATTTTCTCTCTTAAGTGCTATTTATTCATACATATTAACTATTCCTTGTATAAAATTCTTAGAACCAGAAGTGTATAAGATTTTGAATTGTTTGGGATTTTGAAATATTTGCATACACATAATGAGACATCTTGAGGTTGAGACACAAATCTAAACACAAAATTTATTTTTCATAAACACTTTACCAAGATAGTGTGAAACTAACGTTACATAATATTTTTAACAATTTTGTGCATAAAATAAAGTTATTGTACAGTGAACCATCAGAAACCAAAAGTGTTACTATCTCAGCCACCCATGTGAAAAATCTGTTGGGTTTTTTCTCTTTTTTTTTGGCATCACCATCATGCCTAACTCTGAATTTGTAACTACTGATAAGCATTTTCTTATATTTCTTCACATGTAAGTACTTAACCATAATAAATATAACATAATATTGATACAGTGAAAAAATAATATGTTTAGGTTAACTAAGCAGCACACTAGCTTCACCAGAACACCTTTAACAGCTGTTAAACAGCAACAACAAAAAATAAGAGTGGGCTTTCAGTCTCCACCTAAGAAACTGTGTTTTGATTAAAAGGTTATTGTACACAGTATTTTATCTTTTGTAAGTGAGAATAAAACACTAGAAACAGTTGCCAACCAGGAAGTGGATCCTCTAGGAATGAGGAAACATTCAGCTGGATGGCTTTTTTAAATGCTTCCTCCAGAATCATCTGTCTCATTAAAAATGCTCTTAGTCTTAGAAGTCGCTTTCTGATTTTATGAACTGACAAGATATCTGTTTCTGTTATGAATGCATGCTGCTTTAGCCCTTCAATAAGCTAATCACACATTTTCACCATGTTCTCATGGGCCCTTTCTCTGCAATGTAAACATCATCTTCATGATCACTATTTTCATGATCACATTGATTCAGAACCATTTTGGCTATATGATCATCAGTCAATGAATGAAAAACTGTATTCTCATTATCACTGTTAAAACTTCCTAAATTCCACTTCTTCCAGCTTACTGAGGGACTCTGAAGGTATTTTTTGCATATGTAAGAAGATCGGACATCGTTTTTTCTCTCACTTGATATGTGGAATTCTTCAAAGTCACCAACTTATTCATCATCATCACTAAACATGGTTACAAACTAGAGGCTATTCCAGGCATGCACAACTGTGTCTTTAGTCACTTTATTCTAAGCACTGGCAACAGCATAGATGACATCCTTCATGCTAAACTACTTTTGCAAATCTTCTACCTTTACATCTCTGTTCACTGCTGCTAGCATGCTCTTCAAAAACTCTTTTTATATTTACTCTTTATTAATCTAAGGATTCCTTGGTGATATGACAGAATTAATGAAGTCATATTTGGGGAAAAACATGTGGTATAAAATTATTTTTGATGAGAATTTCAGCTGGAGGATGAGCAGAACAGTTGTCAAGGAATAACAAAATCTTGCAATCATCATCCAGTCCAGCGTTGTTGCAGTGAGCTTGAGCTGCTGGAACAAAATGTTTGTGAAATCAGTCAAAGAAGACACCTTGATGATTCATGCTTTTACTCCTTGAAAAGAGTGAGGATGCAAGCTTTTTCCTATCAAAGGAAGTTTATACTTATGATTGCCTGTTGCATTAGTACATCCCAGACACTTATTCGGTCCGGTCCTTTGCATACTTACTTCCTATAGTGACTGTCTTATCAGCTCTAGTCAATGTCTTTCTAGAGCAACAACACTAAAACAGAAATGAATATTTCATCAGCATTATAGACTTGTTCTGGTACCAGATTTTCATCAGTGATAACCTTGGTACACTCATTAATAAGTTTATCTACTGCGTAATGATCAGCAGATGCTTTATCACCATAAATCTTTAAAAATTTAATGTCTTGACTTTTCTTAAACTTTTGCAATCAATCTGTTTGATATTCACAGTTCTATTCAATTTTCTAATTCATCATAATAGATTTTTGCTAATGTCATGATCCACACACCATTAAGTGACATGTGTACACTGTGATGCTAACATATACATTTTGGTTACACAATTTACATTTTTATTTTTAGTTTTATGCAGTGTTTTGGTATTTTTGCATTATCTTCTTCTCATCACTTTCAGCACAGATCTTCAACAGTTTACCCTTAAGTTTCTTCAGGGATATATATATACACACACATATACATATATATGTACATATATATATATGTTAAACATATATATATGTTTATACATATATATGTACATATATACACACATATATATGTTTTTTTCAGGGATGTTTTTACACAACTTACATATTTATTTTTAGCTTTATGCAGTGTTTTTGGATTTTTCAATATCTTCTGCTCATCAATTTCAGCACAGATCTTCAACAGTCTATTTTTGTGTTTCTCCATGGGTATATATGGCAGTTATTCCACCACCATATTCTTCTACAAGATATTTCACACGTACACTGCTGTCCAGTTTCTCTGACAATTTGACTTTCTCTTACATAGATAAACAGAAATGCTTTACTTTTTCTTATTACCATTACCCACAGAGATATTTGCAGAACTTTTTGACATTTTCAGTAATGTCTTTAGACCAAAGAGCAGAAAATAAGCAAGAAAATGCACAATAAGTAATGCACATAAGTCTTGGCCCCATGCAGGGCACTGGTGGGAACACATATCCAGCCTGTGCATGCGCCATATTATTATCCTTTGTAGGAGGGCATGGAAAAGATATATCATAGCTGAAGTGGACTAGGAGAGTCGTTTATCCTTGGAGATGCTGAATAAACTGTGGGTTGTGGCTTTTGACTGCAACCTATCACATGAAGTTAGGTGTGGAATTTTCCACTTGTGGCACCATATTAGCACTTAAAAAGTTTCAGATTTTGAAGCGTTTTTCATTTCAGACTTTCAGATTTGAGATGCTCAACCTACTATGGATTCTGATATATTTCTTCACTTAATTTTTGTAGATATTTAGATTCTAGGGTTACACTTATTTTAATAAAATACTTAATGTATATTTGATTTATAGTGAAGAAAAGCAATATGTAAAAAAGGAGAAATATAAAAATAGCTATTCATTATTGTCCTTTATCCACCATTGAACTCACATCTTTACCACTTAATTTGTAGGAAAATTTCATATTTCAAGTATTTCTTGAAACACATAATCATGAGTTTCAAGTTATAGATGGTTTTTCGAAGAATGAAGGCTATGAAAACATTGGTTTCATTGGTAAAACAACACTTTAAGGCAATTTTATGAATATATGAGTAAGTATTTCCTGAACATCTATGATGATAATGCAAAGGAAAAATCCCAGGTTGTGACATAAAAATTTGTAAAATACTTCAATTGAGTAGAAACAACTGTGCATATTACTTCATGTCAGTGAGGCTCAGTAGTTTACTCTGTAATATGAGAAAATACTACTTTCTTTACAGTGTTTCTCTAAGAATTTAATTGCACATTACTTTGGAAAGCACTCTAAGATAAAAGTTTTTAAGTTTTATATATACCAAACATACAAAACAAAATAGCATAATATAATACACATCCATGTATTTACTTCCCATAATCAACAACTTTAATCAAACTTGCTTTATATTATTTCTAAGTATTAAAGAGGGAGTCAAAATTTTCCTCTCCTGAACAATTTCTATTTTATTCTTTCCCTCTCTAGTGCTGCTGTGCAACTCTCATAGTCATATTTCACATTATCATTAAGTGTGTATGCTTGAACAATATTCAAAATGTTTTATAATTTTTCTTAATTAATACATTTCATCATAGTACACTTATTCCAAACATAGTGGTTTCTTACTCAACATTATACTTTTTAGATTTATTCACATTGATGCATTTGGGTCCAGCATAATCAATTGCTGTTTAATATTCTATGAAATAAATGTTGAGTAAGTTAAGGATATTTTCAGTTTTACTTAATGGAAACTCCCATCAATCTTCCATTTAAATTTAGTGGTTATTTTCTCAAATAATAAAGATTTGGACAGAGAGTCAGTCACTAAATAATGTTATCGTAAGCCAGACTCACCTCTTTCCATCAGCAATCCTCACATTCATTCTTAGACCTGTGGCCTCATAACTGAAAGCTAGTTGCTTCAATTCACCACATTATGCCCTCACTATTAAGCAAGAACTAGGCTGGTGTCCTATGTACAGCCCCTCAAAACACACACACACACACAGACACGTACACACACACACACACACGTCCTTATAGTAAGAGAAATAACTTCCCCATAAGCCTCACAGGAGATCTCTCTTCAAATATTACTAACGAATATATAATTTACATGGACTAGAAGACAAAAGAGAAACTTTGAAAGTGTTTATTTGTTTATTTTCCATAGTAGAATGCCAAAGAAAGTGGCATATAGAGACTGACTTATGGCTGCTAATAATAATGTCTGCCAATAACATGTCACAATTTATTCAAGCATTTTTGTATTGCCAACATTTAGATTTTCTTCAAGTTTTTTAATATTATATGAAATAGTGAAATATCTTTGGGAGTATAGGTAATGAGAGTGCCTGTTTATGTGCATATGTGCATTTTGGTTGCTCAGTATCTTAATCACCTTTATATGATTGAGAAACCTTTTATTTTGTGATTGTTGTTGCAATGCAGAGCTTCCACCTACTATGGAAGCTGAAGATAACAGGTAATCATTATCTCAGTCTCTGTTGCAGCTAGGGTATACCCGATGACCTAAGCTCTACCAATTAGATTAACCCAATCCCCAGAATTTTAATTATGATATAATGATACATTGAAGCACTAGAAAATTCTCACTGGTAACAATAGCAGTAGGGGCAAGATCAAGTTACTGGAACAATAGTGAAACCCATGTAAGTTATAGGAACTTATCTTTAATGGTGGTGAGTGTGGTTTCCTCACTGAATCAATTCTGTGCCCCAGATTTTGGGCATTATCCCTGACTGTATATAAATTAATAGTCTTTTGATGAATTTTTTGTTTGTTTGTTTATAGTAAGCTTAAGCAAGGGGATTTTTGTTGCCTTGTTGTATTCTGTCTTAACTTCCATTTGTATTATGTCATTGCTCAGGTGGGTACACGTTTTCCAGGTGTATTAGAAAGTAATATTTCCTCTTTTATGACACGTTGGTTTCAATATTTTGCCCAATATCCTATTGGATTATTTCTTTTTTTCTTATCTATTTGTTGGAATTATACATGTATTCTAGATTCCAGACATTTAAACATGTTATAAACACTTATAAAATCTGACCACATCTTCTCTAGATGTGTGGTTTGTCTTTTGATACATAGTTAGCATGTTCAGAAATATAGAAGAAACTCTGGAGATTTTATACAGTGATTAAAATAACTTGGATTCTGGAGTCATTCATTCAGAAATATTTGTTGAGTTTGTGTCAATCTATATCCATAATGAGTAGAAACCACACAGTTGATGTAGACAGGAGAAATGTAATACAAAAGACTGGTGAACTTTGATAAAAGAGTAACTCTAAAATACAAGAAAACTCTATATGGTACCCTAGAACTGAGACAGAGTATTCATCGAAGAAAAAATTTGGAAGGGGGGTTTCCTCTGCAAGACTAGAGTAGCTGAGAAAGGTGCAGTTGCACCCCACTGAATAGCACCGTGTTTCACTGGTTTGCTCAGGTCAGAGCTATTCAGCAATTGCTGGACAACAACAAAGGCAGAAAGCAACTCTCCTCGCCCTAGGTGCCACACAGTTGAATCTCTTTCAGTGGATCTAGGTAAAAAGATACAGAAGGAGTGAGCCAATGACAAATTCTTAACTGCAAGCAGGCCACAGGCAAAACTTAGCAAGGGCCCAGGTACACAGTTGGGCAGAGGGAATAAAAAAACTGTGGAGGTAGGAAGCCTAGAAATTCGGGTGTCCATGCTGAGAAGGCTGCAGGAAGCCAGTCCCAGCTGTAATGTTGATGAGGGATCTCAGATTCTGAGGTATAGCACCTCTAGATGTTCTCACACTCACACCACCCACTCACTGTAAGGAGCCAGGCACCATAGGAGAGTCCTTTCCTCTACAACATCTCTCTGGCGCCCTCTGCTGAGAAGCCTTAAATACTGTGCTCACTATGAGGAAATAAATAGAGGAGGAATTCCACACATTACGGCAGAGTGATTGCAGGGTAAATTTAGAGGTGAGAAGCAATAAATTATTTATTGACAAACATGAGGCGTGCTAGTCAGCATAATAGATGCTAAAATGTAATAGTAAAATTAAGAAATAAAGTTATTTTCCCCATAGAAATTATACTTTGGTAGAAGATATATGATATCATCCAAAAAATGATTAATAAAACAGTGAAGTTCTATGAAACAAAAATAGAGTGCTATAAAATGTAATGACATTTATTGAGGTTCAAAGAAAGTCTCCTGAATGATCATCGTATGTTTTGGGAATTAATACTTAATTCAGTATACATACTGAATATGTAAACACTGAAAATGTGAATATGAGGTATATTAATATTCCTATAAAGTTTGCATAGAAAACTGTGATAAATGTTTAGAGTTGGCAGTTATTGGCATGGCAGATGATAACTGAAATTTAGTAATAAATGAGATTGATGAAAGAGTAGAGAAAGATAAAAAGCCACATGAAGGAATCTTTTGATAAACACACCTGAAGCGTTTTAAAACTGCTTGCAGGTCAATTAAGATATAAATTAATAAGTATTCAAAAGACAATAGGTAAATCATTGACGATCTCCATTAATATGGCTTGTGGGTGGCAGAATTCAGATTACAGAGAGTTAAACAAGTAATAATCTGGTAGAACCAAAAGTAGAGATCATAACATAAATAAAACATTGATTTTAATTTCCAACTCATATGAAATTAAAAATGAGATTTTGTATAAGAATTTGGATTATGGGTCCTTTTGAAAAATTGGAAACCTTGTCAATATTTCCCTATAGTGGCTTGAAAAAATATTCAAATGGGTTGCTGCCCCTCCTTGAGATTATAGGGTCCATACATTCTCTATTTCATCACTGTCAGTATTGAACTGCATCACTTTTAATATTTCCACCTGGCCTTTCTAGCACTTGCACTCATGGACTCTGCAACATGCCATTCTTTAAAGAAGATAATGTAGAAGAGAAAAATGTGGTGTCTGATAGTAAAACAGGGTTATGGTTTTCTTCTTTTTTTTTTCTTCCCTTTTTTCTTCTTCTCTTCATTCTTAAAAGAAAGTCAATAACAGATTGCCGAAACCAAGGTATATACTGGCTGATCTGAATAAGCCCATACATAGAGAAAAATCGTATATAGAACTGAGAAAGTTGTACTCTATTTATGCCTATTTTATTACTGGAATAACACTTACCAAGCTACTTAAACGCTGATACTTAATGTCTTCATTTGTACAATGAGAATTAATACCCACTTCCTGAAGTTATCCTGCAGAATAAATGAAATCATATTTCCAAAGCTTATAAATAGTTCATGTCCAAGTAACTATTTAAAAACACATAAAGGAGATATATTGTTAATATAGTAATCAAGATACCACAATGGTTGAAAAAGAATTAAACTCAAAGCCCTAAGTTAGTAATTACACAATCCCAGGCTGTTTCATTAGGCTGATGATGGTAATGCATGGGGAAAGCAAAGGGACATCAAGACAATAAATCAAACACAGTCATGTGCTGTTAACGACAGGGATATGTTCTGAAATTCTGAGAAATGTGTCATAAGACAATGATGTTTGTCATGCAGATTTCACAGTATACTTACCCAAACCAGTATGGTATAGTTTAGAAGATACCTAGGTTATAAGATGCAGCCTATTGCTTCTAGACTACAAATCTGCACAACATGTTACCATATTGGATAATATAGGCAATTGTAACAGTGTAATAAATATTTGTGTGTCTCAACTTATTGAAATCTAGAAAAGATACAGAAAAAACAGAATAAAAATGATAATAATAAAAACAACAGTACTTATATAGATCACTTACTACGCATGGAGCTTATAGGGCTGAAAATTGTTCTGGGTGGATCAGTGAGTGATTTTTTTTTTATTATTATTGTACTGTAAGTTCTAGGGTACATGTGCATAATGTGCAGGTTTGTTACATATGTATACTTGTGCCATGTTGCTGTGCTGCACCCATCAACTCGTCAGCACCCATCAACTCGTCATTTACATCAGGTATAACTCCCAATGCAATCCCTCCCCCCGGCACCCTCCCCATGATAGGCCCCGGTGTGTGATGTCCCCATTCCCGAGTCCAAGTGATCTCATTGTTCAGTTCCCACCTATGAGTGAGAACATGTGGTGTTTGGTTTTCTGTTCTTGTGATAGTTTGCTGAGAATGATGGTTTCCAGCTGCATCCATGTCCCTACAAAGGAAACAAACTCATCATTTTTTATGGCTGCATAGTATTCCATGGTGTATATGTGCCACATTTTCTTAATCCAGTCTGTCACTGATGGACATTTGGGTTGATTCCAAGTCTTTGCTATTGTGAATAGTGCTGCAATAAACATACGTGTGCATGTGTCTTTATAGCAGCATGATTTATAATGGTTTGGGTATATACCCAGTAATGGGATGGCTGGGTCATATGGTACATCTAGTTGTAGATCCTTGAGAAATCACCATACTGTTTTCCATAATGGTTGAACTAGTTTACAATCCAACAACAGTGTAAAAGTGTTCCTATTTCTCCACATCCTCTCCAGCACCTGTTGTTTCCTGACTTTTTAATGATCGCCATTCAAACTGGTGTGAGATGGTATCTCATTGTGGTTTTGATTTGCATTTCTCTGATGGCCAGTGATGATGAGCATTTTTTCATGTGTCTGTTGGCTGTATGAATGTCTTCTTTTGAGAAATGTCTGTTCATATCCTTTGCCCACTTTTTGATGGGGTCGTTCGTTTTTTTCTTGTAAATTTGTTTGAGTTCTTTGTAGGTTCTGGATATTAGCCCTTTGTCTGATGAGTAGATTGCAAAAATTTTCTCCCATTCTGTAGGTTGCCTGTTCTCTCTGATGGTAGTTTCTTTTGCTGTGCAGAAGCTCTTTAGTTTAATTAGATCCCATTTGTCAATTTTGGCTTCTGTTGTCATTGCTTTTGGTATTTTAGACATGAAGTCTTTGCCCATGCCTATGTCCTGAATGGTACTACCGAGGTTTTCCTCTAGGATTTTTATGGTGTTAGGTCTAACATTTAAGTCTCTAATCCATTTGAATTAATTTTCATATAAGGAGTAAGGAAAGGATCCAGTTTCTGCTTTCTACTTATGGCTAGCCAATTTTCCTATCACCATTTATTAAATAGGGAGTCCTTTCCCCATTTCTTGTTTTTCTCAGGTTTGTCAAAGATCAGATGGCTGTAGATGTGTGGTATTATTTCTGAGGACTCTGTTCTGTTCCATTGGTCTATATCTCTGTTTTGGTAACAGTACCATGCTGTTTTGGTTACTGTAGCCTTGTAGTATAGTTTGAAGTCAGGTAGCGTGATGCCTCCAGCTTTGTTCTTTTGACTTAGGATTGTCTTGGCAATGCGGGCTCTTTTTTGGTTCCATATGAACTTTAAAGCAGTTTTTTCCAATTCTGTGAAGAAACTCGTTGGTAGCTTCATGGGGATGGCATTGAATCTATAAATTACCTTGGGCAGTATGGCCATTTTCACGATATTGATTCTTCCTATCCATGAGCATGGTATGTTCTTCCATTTGTTTGTGTCCTCTTTGATTTCACTGAGCAGTGGTTTGTAGTTCTCCTTGAAGAGGTCCTTTACATCGCTTGTAAGTTGGATTCGTAGGTATTTTATTCTCTTTGAAGCAATTGTGAATGGAAGTTCATTCCTGATTTGGCTCTCTGTTTGTCTGTTACTGGTGTATAAGAATGCTTGTGATTTTTGCACATTAATTTTGTATCCTGAGACTTTGCTGAAGTTGCTTATCAGCTGAAGGAGAATTTGGGCTGAGACAATGGGGTTTTCTAAATATACAATCCTGTCATCTGCAAAGAGGGACAATGTGACTTCTTCTTTTCCTAACTGAATACTCTTGATTTCTTTCTCTTGCCTGATTGCCCTAGCCAGAACTTCCAACACTATGTTGAATAGGAGTGGTGAGAGAGGGCATCCCTGTCTTGTGCCAGTTTTCAAAGGGAATTTTTCCAGTTTTTGCCCATTCAGTATGATATTGGCTGTGGATTTGTCATAAATAGCTCTTATGATTTTGAGGTACGTTCCATCAATACCGAATTTATTGAGCGTTTTTAGCATGAAGGGCTGTTGAATTTTGTCAAAAGCCTTTTCTGCATCTATTGAGATAATCATGTGGTTCTTGTCTTTGGTTCTGTTTATATGCTGGATTATGTTTATTGATTTGCGAATGTTGAACCAGCCTTGCATCCCAGGGATGAAGCCCACTTGATCATGGTGGATAAGCTTTTTGATGTGTTGCTGAATCCGGTTTGCCAGTATTTTATTGAGGATTTTTGCATCGATGTTCATCAGGGATATTGGTCTAAAATTCTCTTTTTTTGTTGTGTCTCTGCCAGGCTTTGGTATCAGGATGATGTTGGCCTCATAAAATGAGTTAGGGAGGATTCCCTCTTTTTCTATTGATTGGAATAGTTTCAGAAGGAATGGTACCAGCTCTTCCTTGTACCTCTGGTAGGATTCAGCTGTGAAACCATCTGGTCCTGGACTTTTTTTGGTTGGTAGGCTATTAATTATTGCCTCAATTTCAGAGCCTGCTATTGGTCTATTCGGGGATTCAACTTCTTCCTGGTTTAGTCTTGGAAGAGTGTTAAGTGTCCAGGAAATTATCCATTTCTTCTAGATTTTCCAGTTTATTTGCATAGAGGTGTTTATAGTATTCTCTGATAGTAGTTTGTATTTCTGTGGGGTTGGTGGTGATATCCCTTTTATCATTTTTTATTGTGTCTATTTAATTCTTCTCTGTTTTCTTCTTTGTTAGTCTTGCTAGCCGTCTGTCAATTTTGTTGATCTTTTCAAAAAACCAACTCCTGGATTCATTGATTTTTTGGAGGGTTTTTTGTGTCTCTATCTCCTTCAGTTCTACTCTGATCTTAGTTATTTCTTGCCTTCTGCTAGCTTTTGAATGTGTTTGCTCTTGCTTCTCTAGTTCTTTTAATTGTGATATTAGTGTCAATTTTAGATCTTTCCTGCTTTCTCTTGTGGGCATTTAGTGCTATAAATTTCCCTCTACACACTGCTTTAAATGTGTCCCAGAGATTCTGGTATGTTGCATCTTTGTTCTCATTGGTTTCAAGGAACATCTTTATTTCTGCCTTCATTTCATTATGTACCCAGTTGTCATTCAGGAGCAGGTTGTTCAGTTTCCATGTACTTGAGCGGTTTTGATTGAGTTTCTTAGTCCTGAGTTCTAGTGTGATTGCACTGTGTTCTGAGAGACAGTTTGTTATAATTTCTGTTCTTGTACATTTGCTGAGGAGTGCTTTATTTCCAATTATGTGGTCAATTTTGGAGTAAGTGTGATGTGGTGCTGAGAAGAATGTATATTCTGTTGATTTGGGGTGGAGAGTTCTATAGATGTCTATTAGGTCTGCTTGCTGCAGAGATGAGTTCAATTCCTGGATATCCTTGTTAACTTTCTGTCTCGTTGATCTGTCTAATGTTGACAGTGGAGTGTTAAAGTCTCCTATTATTATTGTATGGGAGTCTAAGTCTCTTTGTAAGTCTCTAAGGACTTGCTTTATGAATCTGGGTGCTCCTGTATTGGGTGCATATATATTTGGGATAGTTAGCTCTTCCTGTTGAATTGATCCCTTTACCATTATGTAATGGCCTCCTTTGTCTCTTTTGATCTTTGATGGTTTAAAGTCTGTTTTATCAGAGACTACTATTGCAACCCCCGCTTTTTTTTTGTTCTCCATTTGCTTGGTAAATGTTCCTCCATCCCTTTATTTTTAGCCTATGTATGTCTCTGCATGTGAGATGGGTCTCATGAATACAGCAGACTGATGGGTCTTGACTCTTTATCCAGTTTGCCAGTCTGTGTCTTTTAATTGGAGCATTTAGTCCATTTACATTTAAGGTTAAGATTGTTATGTGTGAACTTGATCCTGCCATTATGATATTAACTGGTTATTTTGCCCGTTAGTTGATGCAGTTTCTTCCTAGCCTCGATGGTCTTTACATTTTGGCATGTTTTTGCAATGGCTGGTACCAGTTGTTCCTTTCCACGTTTTGTGCTTCCTTCTGGGTCTCTTGGAAGGCAGGTCTAGTGGTGACAAAATCTCTAGGCATTTGCTTATCTGTAAAGGATTTTATTTTCCTTCACTTATGAAACTTAGTTTGGCTGGATATGAAATTCTGGGTTTAAAATTCTTTTCTTTAAGAATATTGAATATTGGCCGCCACTCTCTTCTGGCTTGGAGAGTTTCTGCTGAGAGATCTGCTGTTAGTCTGATGGGCTTCCCTTTGTGTGTAACCCGACCTTTCTCTCTGGCTGCCCTTAAGATTTTTTCCTTCATTTCTACTTAGGTGAATCTGGCAATTATGTGTCTTGGAGTTGCTCTTCTTGAGGAGTATCTTTGTGGTGTTCTCTGTATTTCCTGGATTTGAATGTTGGCCTGCCCTACTAGGTTGGGGAAGTTCTCCTGGATGATATCCTGAAGAGTGTTTTCCAACTTGGTTCCATTTTCCCCCTCACTTTCAGGCACCCCAATCAGACGTAGATTTGGTCTTTTTACATAATCCCATACTTCTTGCAGCCTTTGTTCATTTCTTTTTCTTCTTTTTTCTTTTGGTTTCTCTTCTCGCTTCATTTCATTCATTTGATCCTCAATCACTGGTACTCTTTCTTCCAGTTGATCGAGTCGGTTACTGAAGCTTGTGCATTTGTCACGTATTTCTCATGTCATGGTTTTCATCTCTTTCATTTTGTTTATGACCTTCTCTGCATTAATTACTCTAGCCATCAATTCTTCCACTTTTTTTTCAAGATTTTTAGTTTCTTTGCGCTGGGTACGTAATTCCTCCTTTAGCTCTGAGAAGTTTGATGGACTGAATCCTTCTTCTCTCATCTCATCAAAGACATTCTCCATCCAGCTTTGATCCGTTGCTGGTGATGAGCTGCGTTCCTTTGCAGGGGGAGATGCGCTCTTATTTTTTGAATTTCCAGCTTTTCTGCCCTGCTTTTTCCCCATCTTTGTGGTTTTATCTGCCTCTGGTCTTTTATGATGGTGACATACTGATGGGGTTTTGGTGTAGGTGTCCTTCCTGTTTGATAGTTTTCCTTCTAACAGTCAAGACCCTCAGCTGTAGGTCTGTTGGAGATTGCTTGAGGTCCACTCCAAACCCTGTTTGCCTGGGTATCTGCAGCAGAGTCTGCAGAAAATAGAATATTTCTGAACAGCGAGTGTACCTGTCTGATTCTTGCTTTGGAAGCTTCCTCTCAGGGGGGTACTCCACCCTGTGAGTTGTGGGGTGTCAGACTGCCCCTAGTGGGGGATGTCTCCCTGTTAGGCTACTCAGGGGTCAGGGACCCACTTGAGCAGGCAGTCTGTCCGTTCTCAGATCTCAACCTCCGTGTTGGGAGATCCACTGCTCTCTTCAAAGCTGTCAGACAGAGTCGTTTGCGTCTGCAGAGGTTTCTTCTGCTTTTGTTGTTGTTTACTGTGCCCTGTACCCAGAGGTGGAGTCTACAGAGACAGGCAGGTTTCCTTGAGCTGCTGTGAGCTCCACCCAGTTCGAGCCTCCCAGAAGGTTTGTTTACCTACTTAAGCCTCAGCAATGGCGGGTTCCCCTCCCCCAGTCTCGCTGCTGCCTTGCCGGTAGATCGCAGACTGCTGTGCTAGTAATGAGGGAGGCCTCGTGGGCGTGGGACCCTCCCAGCCAGGTGTGGGATAGAATCTCCTGGTGTGCCCGTTTGCTTAAAGCGCAGTATTGGGGTGGGAGTTACCCGATTTTCCAGGTGTTGTGTGTCTCAGTTCCCCTGGCTAGGAAAAGGGATTCCCTTCCCCCTTGCACTTCCCAGGTGAGGTTATGCCTCGCCCTGCTTCAGCTCTCGCTGTTCGGGCTGCTGCAGCTGACCAGCACCGATTGTCCGGCACTCCCTAGTGAGATGAACCCAGTACCTCAGTTGAAAATGTAGAAATCCCCGGTCTTCTGTGTCACTCGCGCTGGGAGTTGGAGACTGGAGCTGTTCCTATTCGGCCGTCTTGCCTCAGTGAGTGATTAATGAGTGAATGTGAAGGCCTGGGATATTACTCTACACTACAGTCGATGTCTTATACATTAGGCATTAGGGTAAATTTATAAAATAATTTTTTTTCTTCAAGAATACATTAAACTTAGCTTACTGAAAATTTGTTACTTTATAAACTATATTTTCTTTTAGCTTTTTGACCCTTTTGTACTAAAATATTGTTTAATTTCCATGTGTTTGTTTTGATTTTGAGGGTTGTTTTTGGAGCTGATTTCCAGTTTTATCCCACTGTGGTCTAGGAAGATACTTGATATCATTTTGATGTTTAAAATTGACTGGGAGTTGTTTTGTGATCTGTCATATGGTCTGTCCTGGAGAATGTTCCATGTGCTGATTAGAAGCATGTATATACTGCAATTCTTGGATAGAATTTAATGTAAATATGTGTTAGGTCCATTTGTTGCAGACTATAGCTTAAGTCCATTGTTTATTTGCTGACTTTCTGTCTTGACAACCTGTCTAGTGCTGTTATTCCCACTATTAGTGTGTTTCTATCTATTCATTCCTTAGGTGTGGAACTAATTGCTTTATGAATCTGAAAGTGCCAGTATTAGGTGCATATAAATTTAGGATTGTAATATCTTCTTATTACACTGATCCTTTTATCATTATATAATGACGTTCTTTGTCTTTCTTTACTTTTGTTGTTTTAACATCCATTTTATCTGATAAAAAAATATCTACTCCAGTTGCTTTGGTTTCCATTTGCATGGAATATCTTTTTCCACTCCTTTACTTAGAGTTTTTAAGAATCCTTAAATGTTAGATGAGTCTCTTGAAGACAGCATATATTTGGCTTGTGATGTTTCATCCATCCTATCACTCTGTATGTTTTAAGTGGAACATTTAGGCCACGTATGTTCAGTATTAGTTTTGAGATGTGAGATACTGTTCCAGTCATCAAGTTGACTGTTCAATATTTTTTTTTTTCTGCAGTGTGTTACTGTTGAATAGGCCATGTGAGTTTCATGTTTTTAAGAGGTTTTATTTTGTGCATGTCAAGCTTTTGTTTGCAGGTTTAGAACTCCTTTTAGCATTTCTCACAGGGCTGATCTTTTAGTGGCAAATTCCCTCAGCATTTGTTCTACTGAAAATGACTTTATTTCTCTTTCTTTTATAAAACTTAGTTTTGCTGGATCCAAAATTCTTGAACGACAGTTATTCTGTTTAAGTAGGCTGAAGATATGACCTCAATACCTTATGGCATATAAAGTTTCTGCAGAGAAATCTGCTGCTGGTCTGATAGGTTTACCTTTACAGGTTATCTGATGTTTTTGTCTCACTACTCTTAGAGTTTTTCTATGGAATGGGAGAAAATTTTTGTAATTTATCAATCTGACAAAGGTCTAATATCCAGAATCTACAAGAAATTGAAATAAATTTACAAGAAAAAAACAACCCCATCAAAAAGTCGATGAAGGATATGAATAGACTTCTCAAAAGAAGACATTTATGTGGCCAATAAACATATGAAAAAAAGCTCATCATCACTGGTCATTAGAGAAATGCAAATCAAAACCACAATGAGATACAATCTCACGCCAGTTAGAAAGGTGATCATTAAAAAGTCAGGAAACAACAGGTGCTGGAGAGGATGTGGAGAAATAGGAACACTTTTACACTGTTGGTGGGAGTGTAAATTAATTCAACCATTGTGGAAGACAGTGTATCAATTCCTCAAGGATCTAGAACCAGAAATAGGATTTGATCCAGCAATCCCATTACTGGGTGTATACCCAAAGGATTATAAATCATTCTACTACAAGGACACATGCACACATATGTTTATTGCAGCACGGTTCACAATAGCAAAGACTTGGAACCAACCTAAATGCCCATCGATGATAGACTGAACAAAGAAAATGTGGCACATATACATCATGGAATAGTATGCAATCATAAAAAAGGATGAGTTCATTTCCTTTGCAGGGACATGAATGAAGCTGTAAACCATCATTCTCAGCAAACTAACACAGGAACAGAAAACCAAACACCTTTCTATTTTATCTCATTTAGTAGTCTAATAATCAACCTTTTGCATTCTTTTTCTGGTATGTCAAAGATTTCACAATTATGTGGATACAGAGCTTGAGAGGTAATGTTATCTTTTGGAGGTGTTACATACATACTGTCATATTGCCAGAATTATTTTTCTGGCTCCTTCTCATTTGGGTAGACTATTTCTTCAAATTATTTTTAAATTTATTTTTGATTTGACTGTGTTCTTTTTTTAATTTCTTTTTTTCCCTTAAGGATGTGAATTCAATGTTCATAGTTTATTGTGGTGTAATTTAGCTCTTGATGTTTTCAGGGGTAAAGACTCTGTATCAGCTCCTTGGTTATAGAGGGCCTGTGTATGTGGATTCCTCAGATGGTGGTTGTAGTAGAAATGTGCTCAGTGAATGAGCATGTTTACTGTCTCCTATGAAGCTAGAATGGCAGAGGTCTGTTGAACCCTATCTCATTCCCTTGTGGTTTTCACTTTATTTATTTTTTCCCAGTATTCTATTTATTGGGTTGAATAGTTCTGGCTTCAGTCCAGTAGGGAAGGTGTCCCTGGGTAGAAACAAGTTGTCGCTAAAGCAGGTGGGTAAATGCAATATGCAATGGTAGACAGAGGTCACAGTCTTGAGAGGGTGGCTGAGGGATTACCCATTGTAACATGCTGAAGTCTTATCAGAGGGAAGAGTGGGAACTACCTCAGCTCTCCTGCCAGGCTGGCAGGAAAGTGATCCATGTTCTAGTTTTATTAATCCATTCTCACATTGCTATAAAGAACTACTTGAGACTGGGTAATTTACGAAGAAAAAAGAGGTTTAATTGACTCACAGTTCCACAGGCTTACCAGGAAGCATGACTGTGAGGCCTCAGGAAACTTAAAATCATGGCAGAAGGTGGAAGAGATGCAAGGACCTTTTGCACAATGGCAGCAGGAGAGAGGGGGAGAGAGAGCGAGAGAGCGAGAGAGAGAGAGAGAGAGAGAGAAAGTGCAAAGGGGTAAGTGTCACACACTTTCAAACGACCAGATCTCACGAGAACTCACTCACTACCAGGAGACCACCAAGGGGGAAGTCCTCCTGTATGATTCAATCACTTCTCACCAGGCCCCTCCCCAACATGTGAAGATTACAATTTGAGATGAGATTTGGATGGGGACACAGCCAAACCATATCACGGTCATCCTCTTGGCCCAGTATTCTGACTATTCAGGTCAGACAGGCACCTCTTTTCATCTGTAGGGATGTCGAGAGGACTTTCAAGTAGAGAGGAATTGTTACCTTACCCCTCATGCAAGCCTGAACCTGAAGAGCACTCCTTTAGTGGTGATGCAGTCACCCTGAAGTGTTCCAGAAAGACTGTTTATAGCTTCGCCCATGCTGAGGTCCCATGAGAGAAGTCCCAGTCGTGTCTGTATGATGAATGAGTGGGAAAAGAAGTCCTCTTCTCCCAGACCTCTCACAAATATCAGGACTGCCTGACTATTTGTATAGAGCTGCCGGTATTCCCTGCTGAGCCCAGCACTGCATCTATGCCTCTACTAAAAGAAACTTCCCACCAGCAGAAAAATTTCGGTACTCAAAACCTGCCGTCTGGATTGTTTTGTGCCATGGAATGTTTCTTTGATGTGGTACATTCTTCTTTCCCCTAGGAGTAGAAAACCCTGAGAGCTATACTACTGTGTATGCTGCTGCTTCTCTGGGTCTAGCCATACAGAGGGACTGCCACACTTCAAGTGGATGCTTGGGAATGTCTGCAAGGGATCCAGTGATGTTACCTGTCCTCAAGTCTCACAGCAGTGGGTACCAACACCAGCTCTGATGCGGGTGACAGGTTAGTGACATAGACCCTGTGAGATTCCTTGGTTATAAATAGCCTTAGTGTGCTGAATTTCTCCATTGTTGGTTGTAGTAGGAATTAACTGGTCCTGTGGAAAGACTCAGGACTTCCTGGTTAGCCAGGTTATGATGGCAGCTGAGGTTATGCACAAATTTTCTCCATAATGAAATGCCATAATGAACTGTGCCAGTTGACCTCCAGCCAGAAGATGACAGTTGCAACAGAGTGACAGTTATGATAGTAACAGTGGGATTTGTGTTTGCCTTGTGTTACCTAGGGAGTTATTCTGGATTCTCAATGAATGACCAGGGACATGGAGATCCCCAAAATTTCTGTCCTTTGTGGTAAACTACCAGGGCAGGCTCAGGTGCAAAGCCAGGTGGGGGCTGGATCAGATAGTTCCGTATTCTGTTCTTTCCATTCATGGGGCAAGCAATAGCCCCTGTGGGGATTGGGTGAGGATTCTCAGGATGCTAGGATAATGTTCTAGGGGGAAGCAAGGCTGCCTTTGTTGCACAGTTTACATGGGGGAGTTCAGCGTAACAGACGATGGTAAGCCCCACCCAGCGCTCATGTAGTTGGCAAGGCAGGTCTCACTCCTGCAGTATTCTGCTAGCTACAGCTAACTAAATTCCAGGCTTTCTACACGTGGAACTCAAAACTGTCCCAAGCCATATGCCTGCCTTTAAGATCATGCCCCTACTTGACCAACTGTTAAGCAAAGGTGCCCAGCTCCATCACTCGTAGCTGCAGCACACTTCCCACTCAACCCCTGGTTCTGGCCAAGGGAGTTTATGCCCACTCAAGATTATATTGTGAATTTTATCTGGGAGCTTCTCTGAAGCAGTGACCACTGCCTTATTTAGCTGGCAGACTTTCCTGAGGTCCCCTGTGAGGTAGAGTCAGAAATGGTCTCCCTCCCATTTACACTGGAGACTAGGAATGCATGCAAGTCTCTTCCAGTAGCTGTACCTACTTTTATATTCCCCATTGCTGCCTAAATCAGTTCCAGTGCTGAGTAGAGGTAAGGCCTTCCCACATGGCCTGTGTTGCCAGGTTCCCTGCTGGAAGTATATATCCTGGAGGCAGTTTATCAACCAGGCTTACAGGACAGCATGCAGCCTGCGCTTTTTTCCAAAGAGTCTGGGGTTTCTTTTAGTTTTTCCAAGTTCCTGAATCTCTTATTGGAAAAAAGTTCACAGTTTGAGTCTCTACACATTATTTTGTCTTTCCAGGTGGGAGAGGCATGCTAACAATGCATTTTTTTTCTTTACATCCTTGTTCTATAAGTTTTTTTCCTTCCTTCCTTCCTTCCTTCCTTCCTTCCTTCCTTCCTTCCTTCCTTCCTTCCTTCCTTCCTTTCCTTCCTCCCTCCCTCCTTCCCTCCCTCCCTCCCTCCCTCCCTCCCTCCCTCCCTCTCTCCCACTCTCCCTCCTTCTCTCCTCCCTCTCTCTCTGTCTTTCTCTCTTCTTTCCTTCTTTCTTGTTCTTTGATAGAGTTTAGCTCATTATCCAGGCTGGAGTGCAATGGTGGACCTCGGCTCACTGCAACCTCAGCCTCCTGAATTCAAGAGATTCTCCTGCCTCAATCTCCCAAGTAGCTGGGACTACAGGTGCACGCCACCACATCTGACCAATTTTTTTTTTTTTTTTTTTTTTTTTTTTTTTTTTTTTTGTATTTTTAGTAGAGCCGAGGTTTTGCCACGTTGGCCAGGCTGCTCGCAAACTCCTGACCTCAGGTGATCTACCTGCCTCACTTTTTAATTGTTATTTTCTTTACTTTTAAAACATTTTGTTAAAAATGAAGACACAAACACACGTTAGCCTAGGCCTACAGAGAATCAGGATCATCAATATTATTGTCTTCAACCTCCACATCTTGCCCACTGAAAGGTCATGTGGGACAACATGTGTGGAGCTGTCATCTCCTATGACAACAATGCTTTCTTCTGGAATGTCTCCCGAAGGACCAGCCTGAGGCTCTTTTACACTTAACTTTTTTCTTTTGTAAGTAGAAGGATTACCTAAAATAACTATAAAAAATATAGTAGAGTAAATACATAAACCAGTAACATGGTAGTTTATAATCATTATTAAGTATTACATACTATATACATAATTGTATGTGCTATGAAGGTAGGTTCATTTACACCAGCATCACCACAAACATGTAAGTAATGTGTTGTGCTATGAAGTTATGATGGCTACAACATCACTAGAGGGCAGAAATTTTACAGCTCCATTGCAATCTTATGGAACCACCATCCTATATGCAGTGGATTATTGACTGAAACTTCCTTACGTGGTACACAACTGTAAAGTACATTAACTGCCTTAAATAAAAATCTAAAAGTTTATAATCTTTTATTTCTTGCCTTACTGCTGTTCTTTTTAAAATTATTCATTTTAAATAACTAGAAATATTTATAAGCTATACTTATATAGCCCCCAAATCAAGATTCTAAAAATATGTGGCACCTATTCTAACAAAGTATTCTCAGGGGAATTTTGAAAAGTTCTAAAACGACCCCTCAAAAATGTCCACTACAATTATTTGTATATGGCTAGTAATAGATCATGTACAAATTCTCAGAATGGTAAATTTTAGGGGAATATCTATATTATTAGATGAAAAGATAAAGGATTGTTTGATTAAATATTTATATAGTGTTATTTTCTCTCCTTTTGGCAACATAGTGATGATTATTACAGATTTATTTCTGTTCAAGGTCAAAATATTATTCTAATACTGACTCAATTTATTTTACATGTAAGACATAAATTCTCACTTTCATTTTAAAAGTTTTATGTTATGTCTGAGACATTATGTTCAGAACTATTTTTGCAATGTCAACTAATATTTGAGTAAGTTTTTGCTTTGAAAATTTCCTAGACAAGTAACTAGATTTTGTTTAATGCATTCAATATTTGAACTTTTTGTTAGTTAACACAAATTTATTATAGTAAATCAGATATTTGGTAAATAACTATCTAAAAATATACTTTCCAAAAAATATAGTTAATACAAGCAGTCGAGCTGAAAATATAACTAATGAAATATTATATAGGGATTTTTTTATTCCTATGATTAGCAGTTCTTGAGCTTTTTTATGATTTCAGAAAGAGCACTAACCTTAGAATTTATTTCTATACATAGACATAGTCTAAAGAACACATATGTATGAAATAATCAGTACACACACAGCACACAAGCCATGCTCTCCATATCTTGTACTTTCCCCATAAATGTGTAAATGGAGAGTCATGCATAGATATTTTTAAACATTTTTAATTTTGACATGTACATTTGAGTTTGAAACTAGGGACTTACGTATAAAAATTCAAGCTATATCTTTACTGATTAAAACTTTTCTGGTAGAATCATTGTGAGTTAGTGAAAGAACAAACAAAAATCAAAAGAGAAAAATTATTTCGATTGATTGCAGAAGAGTGAAATTGTTATAAAATCCCCAAATTTACGTTTGAGTATCCAACACACAATAAGCCAAACACTGATACAACAGCGCTTAGGAGGAGAGAAAGGTTTTATTTGATTTGGCCAAAATGAGAGGGTGGGAGAGGCAAATTCTCAAATCCGACTTGCCTTTGAACATAACTAGGAGCTTTAATGAGTTAAGTCCGTATACGGGAGGTGAGATCTGATGGTCAAAGCCGTTTCCATCCCTCCTCTGATCAGACTTCTGGATACTATCAAGGAGGTCTGCATAACCTGAGATTATTGTTCTTTAAAAGAAAAAAATTTCATGAATTTGTAGGCCACCCCTGGCGGTTAGAATATGAAGTTAATCAATTACTAGTGACTACCTTCTATCAAAACGACTGTGTGCAAGCAAGCATGCACGCATGCAGGAAGAGAAGGACAAAGAGAAAGAAAATAAGTAGAACAAACACCTTAGATTTTTACAAGTTACAAAGTGATATAAGTGGCATTCACGGACAAAATAGAAGTTTTAGTCGTTTTAGCATGTGTCACCTGCTCATGAGGCCTCTAAACCCTGCTTATACATACTCAATTGTAGTACACCCCTACACTTCCTGTTCATTAGCATATATGCAATCGCTTTATTTACAAACTGAAAATTCAGGAAGGTGAGCATCATAAAAAAATTAAGCAAAAGATAGAGAATATGTTTATGTGAGTATATGTAAGCATACTTCTCAAGTCTTAAATTCTAGGTATCTATGATACAATAAACACGAACTTGATGGCACATTAATAGTGACACTTAGTTTCCAGGGTAAGCTGTTTCTTTAGATGCTTTGGCTAACAATGACAATTATACACTTTAGGCTGCCTTAAAATTCTTTCATTTTACCAACTTTACAAATGTTATATTATATTCCCACATGTAAAATAGTGAATGTTTTTATGCTGGACTATTTCATCTCTTACCTTTGAATTACAATAAAAAACTTAAGAAAAGCTAATTTATTTAAAAGGAGAAGACAGAAAGAAAATAGGAAAATGGCTATTTTATTTCCTATTCAACATATTCTAAATGAGAATCAGTATGTTAAAAGTTACTAGCACCCAAGCCTAGTAATGCCCATTTATTACTATTTTACAAACAAGAAACTGAGACAATGAAGTTAGGTCTCCAGCCTGTAGAAAAATCACTCCTAGCTGAGAGCTCAACTGGAATGAGAATCTCCGTTTTAATTTTTTTTTCTAAAGTCTGTATGGTTCCTGCCATCCAAGGTTGTCTCTAAAACATAAAATTGTCCAGAATTAATTACTGTTGCATATGTCATCAATTCTAAATATTTTGAAAGTCATTTTTATTGACCTTGTCAAGATGTCATGCTACACTGATTAAAATATAGTTGACAGTTAATACTCTATAAAGATCCCCTTTGAGTATTGTGGTCATAGATAGATTCACATGTTATTAGAAACTTTACATTTTTCAGTAAAATTTAGACACAATTTTAGATTTTTTTTTTATCTCCAACACAAAATAAATATTTCTTGTAGTTTTAGGAAAATTGATATAAATGTCAAACCATTCATATAAACAATCTATTGAATTTACTTTAATGTCAATAATGATCTACCAGTATAGATTAAACCACATGTAAATCTGTTTATATGACACTTTCAAATAGTTGCATTTTAGACAAGTATATTTACATTTCAATACAGTGGGATAGTGTAAATTTCATCTAGCAAAGGTAGTACTTAGATTACATTCCCTATTACATTTTGCCTATCAATGCATGTGAAAATTAAAATATTGATCTGTATTGGTGTATAATCATTAATAATCAAGAATAATAAATAATCATTATTTAAAAGCAATACTCTTTAATTTTTTAGATATAGAAAATTTAGAATAACCTCATTTATTAAAAACATGAAATATATGCACATTAATGTAATATTTAGCTTCCTAGAATATTCCCATATGAGAGAAGGCTATAAGTAAATGAATACATAAATATAAATAACATATTTATTTTTTTTTTCTATGCAGGATTCCATTTAACAAAGTATAATGGAAGATAAGTTTCTTGAAACATTTTTTAAAATGTAATATAGGTACGCATTCTGATTTCTTACTATCTATCCTTATATACCAAGTTTGACATTACCTCTGCCAAAACAGAGAATGGCATATCCCATCAAGCACCTAAAGTTTTCTGAGTAAATTCTTGTTTTAAATGATATTACTGAATCACGTTAATCGAATGATTCCACTGAACGTGTTTTCACAGCCTGAGTTTCTGCTGTTATATTCAATTGTTTTAATTACTTTGATCTTCAGTAGATTTAAATGTTACTTTTTTCCATTTGCTAAACATACTCGAGTTTCATATTATAATAACCTGAGAGTAAATCAAAGAGGAAAATTTAAAAAGAGACTAATTAATTGTGATGCCTTTATATTCCACTGATTTTTTTTTATTAGAAAAGGTTTAAATTGTTCATCTTCACATTTTATCACTTCATTAGGAAAAGCAACCTGTATTATCCAAGTTCAAGACTAACATCCTACAGGAGCCATAAACTTTGATCTTGCTAGATTGATCACTGCCCTTTATCTTCTTTCTCATAAATACAGAGATAAAATAGAGACTCAGCTGGATGCACCCTTTAGCAATTATTTCCCCTATGATCTTAACACTAGGATAACAGGCCACATGTGAAAAGAGTTATGACTCTGATAAAGATTCTCAGTACAAATTCAGTTTTACTGTATTTCATTCTGACATTTCTTACACAGGTGTTTTTTTGGTGACTTGCTTATTTAAAAGGTGCCGCTTCTTATACATGGCTAACTATTAAACTTTTTGAAGCTTTGGCTTTATTCTGCTTTTGCCATGACATAACTAAAAAAAAAAAAAAAAAAAAAAAATGGTGTCTGCTTGAAGTGATAATTGCATCATTTACATACTGTGAAAATTCAGGAAGGAGACAGTTCTATTGTGCATTCCAATGAAAAGATTAGACATGAGAATTATATTTATTAGGATATTTATAAATAAATGCTCTGACTTTATGTCTTATATGTCTTGCCAATATTTATTATAGAATCTGAGAATATGAATACTTACTCCTTATTCAATAGGAAGAGAATCCAGTGCCAGGATGAGAAAGCACTCCGCAGTTTAGTTTTGTTTCCCTGGTCAATTTTAATGTAGCTTTAAAATCCACACTAAGCTTAATATTTCGTACTCCTGTATTTCACTCTTAAGGTTTTATCTCTAAATAATCATTTTAATTTTACACATATATTATATTATTGTCTGAGACCATGTCTATGTCTTTCCCAAACTTTGCTAACAAAGAAACTTAAACTCAAAGAAGTTTTACATTTACTTTACCTGAACTTAACTCATAAAGTATTATTAAAGTATTTCTTCCCACTCATGACATTTTGTCATATTCATTTATACTGATTATTTTTAGTATTCTATAACTAATCTGGAATATGTAAAAAGGTCATCTTTCCTAATATGGATATATAAAGCATCAGGCAAAAATGGCATCTCAAAACACAGTTCTGAAAATAAAATAAATTACCATAAAACAGACACTGGTTTTCAGGGTCACAATACCTCATAATCAAATTTTTTACTTGAAAGGGGCACTTCCTTGTGAGTTCCTGATTTATATCATCCAGAAAACCTCCCCACAAAGGAGAATGTTTTTCATATTTTTCTTCCTCCCAGTTAGCTATCCAGGCTCATCAACATTTCCTCTTGAGCATAGCAAGAGAGATTTCTACTATAATATAATGATGTCCATCATCAAAAATTTCTACAGAAATATAATTCAAATTGTTAGATTATAGTTTTTAGAAGTGTAGTTCTAGGAGTATAAGATATTCCATTAAAGAACAGATTATTGACTTTATAGTCAATTAAGCAAAAATGTCATAACATGAAAACCAAATACAAAAGTGAGAGAAAAATACTTCTTCCCCAAATGTATTCTTATAGTGAACAAAGGCCTGTTTCAATCACTATTTCTAGGAATACAAAGAGGCGCAGAGATTTTATTTTTTCTAAGTCTTCCTCAGCTCCTCTCCCTCCGGCTTGCAGTTCTCAGAATTTACCAAGAATGCAACATCTGGAGATAAAGGGGAGCTGTCCGAAATAACCCGGACTATGTCCTTATTCCTCTCAGAACAGGATGTTTTGCAAACCTGAACTCGGTGTGACAAGTTGTTTCCAAGGTGTAAAACCCACAGTGGAGTGCTCTCAGGTCCCTTAGCAGCAGTGTATTGTGAGGCATGCACAGACAAGACTCTATTCAACCTAGGCAGTTTTCCTGAACCTTGGAACTCAGCTTGCAGTGGATCCTAGGGCTTGTTTATCCCTGATGACTATTTGCGAATGATATGTACACTTTGCCTGACTTGTTGTGCCAGTATTCTGTCTCAGCAGACTCATGCAATTGATAGAAAACCTTTAGGGTGAATCATTGAAAGGAAGCAAGAATGGAAATTATAAGACCTCATAAGGCCTCACAGTGAAAAAACATCATTTTGCAACTTTGTGTTGGTCTGTGTGAGTCACAAGGCCAGTTCAGTTATTAGGAGTGGGAAAATGGCTACTCAGCAGCAATCAACTTACTGGGTTGTAGACATAGGAAAGATGATTTAGTCAAGACCATTATTGTGAAAATCTACCTTATCTGCAAAGAGTATTATTAAATTGATATAAGCAATGGTAAAATTTAATTTTACTACAATTTTGTTGTAACCTCAAGGGGTAATACTATTTTTTATCACCATTTATTTTCTATCACCATTTACATTTTATCACCATTTATTTTCAATTTCTATCACTTGAACTTAACTAGCACTAAAACCATGTAGTGTTTCTTTTTTAAAAATTTACCTATCTGGGTGATAGACACTGTTTTAACAATAAATAATCATTAAAATGGAAGTATATAATTAATAATTTATCATGGAGAACTAAAAATTGACAAGGATAATCTACAGAATTTTGTGAAATAAAAATAGATCTACTTTTATCACTACGTGGTACATTCCGTCAGAAAGTACTTATGTGAAAGTTTGCTAAGATTATAATACAGGATATTGGAATGAGAAGGAGCTTTCATGAAAGAACAGTTTGAAGTGAATTGGAGAAAATTTTCAGAACTGTGCAGTTTGTTATAATTTGTACTGTAGGCCGGGCGCGGTGGCTCAAGCCTGTAATCCCAGCACTTTGGGAGGCCGAGACGGGTGGATCACGAGGTCAGGAGATCGAGACCATCCTGGCTAACACGGTGAAACCCCGTCTCTACTAAAAAATACAAAAAACTAGCCGGGCGAGATGGCGGGCGCCTGTAGTCCCAGCTACTCGGGAGGCTGAGGCAGGAGAATGGCGTAAACCCCGGAGGCGGAGCTTGCAGTGAGCTGAGATCCGGCCACTGCACTCCAGCCCGGGCAACACAGCGAGACTCCGTCTCAAAAAAAAAAAAAAAAAAAAAAAAAAAAAAAAAAAAATTGTACTGTATATTTAGTCAGATTAATTTATTTAAACATATTTAGTTGACATAAAATTATATATATTATGTACACATGTATATATTGCATACCAATTGTATGCATAGTGTATGTATAGTATATATTAACGCATCTATCACCACACACACTTACAATTTGTGTGTGTGCATGTGCATGTGTGTGTGTTTGTGTGTTTGTGCAGGATACTTAAAATTTTCCTTATCAAATTTCAAATAAACAATACAATATTGTCAACTATACTCACCATGATCTTTGTTAGTCTCATAACTTACTTATCTTACAACTGAAAGTTGACCAACATTTTCCCAATCCACTTTTCCACCAGCCCCTGACAACTACCTTTTTACTCTCTGTCTTTATGAGTTCTATTTTTTTCAGTTTCTACATAAAAGCGAGATCACGCAGTATTCATCTTTCTCTGAATTGTTTTACTTAATAATTGTTGTTGCAAATGGCGGGATCTTCTTCTTTGAGTGAGATTTTTGAGATATCTAAATGTAAGGGGAAATGAAAGCGTTACAATTTCTGTTATTTCTGAAGGTAATATTTTTTCTGTATTTTTAAACATAAGAAATTTACGTATTATAAATTACATCCAGGAAGTTTAGTAGAGGGTGGGTTTAAAAAAATTGTTATCTACATTATTATGCTATTTAATAATTATTACATATATGCATTTAATAGAACTATAAGAAAAGAGAGATTATCATCAAATTTCATAACTCTCTTCACGGTTACATAACATTTTTCTGCTTACCAATCTTGCTCTTTCTCTAGTTCAGAATGTTGATTATTTCATGCTGTTAAGAATATTTGATCCAATCCCATGATCAGCAAGACCTAAGAGAAAATGTAAAGGATTGTACCAATGCAGAGGCTGGTGCTCTCCCACTGCCTTTTACTGTTTATACATTGCATTTCTTGGGTTTCAAAATAAAAGACTTTACTCTGTCCATAGTGTTCATTATTATTATAGATTTTAATAATAGAAATGTAAAGATTATATATATAATGCATCCCCACATTTGATAACACTAATATAGAGTTGATAATGATTAAAAATGCTCTTTTTAAAACATCAGATAAGATGTACTGATGAGTTATCACTCACTTTTAATGATTTATGTGTGTCGCACTTATGAACTTCCTGAGAAACTAAAGTTCTCTCTGATACATTCTTATGACTGACCTGCAGATGGAATATAATCAGTCAAAAACTCGAGCATTATTTCCTAAAGAAAATCAATATTTATTAAGACACGAGTTATATAGTGTTACAAAATAATTTTAAATTGCTCCTTGGAAAAACAAAGTATATTGTTAGAAATTGAAAATGATACTGAAATTTTAAATTACAAATAGAGTAAAATTGATAAATTGAATAATTGCTTAAATTATAGTGAGTATAATATCATGAGCCCACTTCAATTTTTCTATGGTCCGTAAAATTTCTCTTGGAGTCCTATCTGCATGAGGGATTGAGGAAACTCCCCAAAAAAGTGGAACACATAGTGAGGAATGTTTTCTATGTGCAGTGCCTTAAGCTTAAGAGAAAGAAAATGAAAGATATTTAACAGACCATGGTGCATGTCATTTAGGATAAAAGTCTCCCACCCATTTTCCACACAAATACACACATTCTTCACCTCTAACTCCCTAGGGAATAAGTAGAGTGAATTGTTAAAAAGAACAGTAAAAAAACAAACAAACAAAAAAAAACTATTTTCAAACCAAATAGCTGTGAGAAGACTCCAATAACAACTCAATCTTGCCTTTGTACCAGAATAAAAAAATGTGTCACAAAAGTGGAAATAGGAGTTCTCTCTCCATGGGTAGGATGAATTCAGGGCAGGACAGTGAGGTTGTCAGGTTATTTCTGTGATAATAACAGAAGGTAGATGCTATACTACAAGTGTTGCTTTCTGTAAAAACACGGTTACTGAGCAGCATCTAACAAAGAGCCTGATACCTATTAGTATTTAATTAGATATGTATGTAATCAATGAAACTGAACTGATACTGCTGCATATCCAAGTTTAAGAAAGAGATAATGATTTATTCAATTGCACTAACAATATCTTGAGTGGTGCAGCAGTGCAGGTGGTGGGAATTGTAGAATTTGTATTTAATACTTATGAATAAAGTTAGTAGCTCCGGAAAGTAACTCTGGCAACTTTAAAAGGAACATGATTCAAAAGCATTGTAATAACATTTAGTTTCCTTTATTATCATCTTTTTCAGGTATCAAGAATGGTGCTTCCTTCATGAATAGTACAGACCTTGCCAACGGATGAAATTGACAGAAATAAGAGGGAATTATTAAATCTACTTTGGAAGTTAAGAGAGACCTTTCTTAAACACACAATAAATGCGTTATAGGGGCTCAGATGTTTCTGGGAAGATTGTGAAGATATAGACTGATTGGTGTTCATGTAATTGTGACGGTAGAGACTGAGAGCAGCAAAATATTATGTATGCAGTTGACATCTTATACGAAGAATTTGGAGTATGGACATTACATGATTGTCTCTCAGCCACCCTATGGAAAACTGAATTGTATGGCTGTACTTCCCTGGAATTTCAACCCGTAAATTAAACTCAATTATTTGTAGCCGAGGTTCTTAAATAAAGCAGCATTATTTAGAATTATCTTTGAATCGTTAAAGATATACTGATGTCCAGAACCCATCTTCCATGATTTTGAGGTGAGGCCAAAGCATGTATTTTTAAAATTCTCTCCAGATAATTCAAATATGCAGCCAGGTTTGGGAACCACTTACTTGGAAGAAAGTTTTTATGCTACAGTGACAAGAGTAGCACATCTTGGTCTTCTGAATTAATCTCACTGACTAGTACTAATGAGTCATAATTAATAAGAACTTTTAAAATAGAACTTTGTTTGGATTCATTAAGCAAGTGAGGTTATAGAGTAGAGATTTCTATCACTAGTTGCCTTAGTTTACAGGTAGACTATTTCTTATAGAGAAATTATATGGGCTCATTGGTATACTTCTTATTGAGAAAACTAAACATTAAAAAATGTACATATTAATAGTCAAATGCAGGAGAGGCTTCATGATGGCTGACTAGAGGCTTCTGGTACTTACCTTCTCCATAAAGAAGAAACAAAACAGCAAGCAGATAATTCAAATATCTCATATAAGACAGGACACTGGAATTCAACTGAGAAGTGATACAAAAAACCTTAAGCGAGGAAGGAAACAGAAGTGAGGCAGCCTGACTGGCCAGGATTGCCTAGAAGCCTGGAGAGGTTCTCAATATGGGATACAGTAAGTGAGAGAACCCCAGAGGTCTATGTTACCACAGAAAACTCCTGCAATTCCTGCCATAGGAGAGCCCCTTGACTCTTCTGAGCCCTGAGAATTAACATAGGAAGGTGCATGGGAACCATGCAATGACACTGCTTCAGAGAGGGAGCTCACACTGGGTCCCACATAATTCCCGTAGTCATAAGCAGCTACAGCAAGGCACCATTTCGAGAAATAAGCCCCCACCATACTTCATTTTGCCCTGGGGACTAAAGAATTCTGCATCTCCACATCCTGTGGGCCCCACTGACATCAGTTACCTGCAGCCACCATTGTGGTTGGCTGCTGCTTCCAGGGCTGAATCATGAGCCACTTGCAGTGACCCCTGCAGCAACAGAGCCATTGTGCATAAACGAGGGACCTGGGAACAGATTACCTCACCTGCAGTCAACAACTGGGGTCTTAGTACGTGTTCCCTAGTCACCTACTTATGGTTGCTGGCATTGGAAGGAACGTTGCTCACTTTCCTCAATAGCAGGGACATAGCACAGCCACTGCCACCCCAACCTGAGCATTCCACTGAGGGAAAGGGGATAACACTGCACCTGTCTACCATAGCCAGTACCTGCACCCACCAACATGAGACCTGAGGACAGGTGCACCTGGCCCAGTTCTGCCCATGTTCTGCCCCCATCAGTGCCAAAGCATGCCATCTAAGACTTGGGGATAGCCCATCCAAGGCAACATGGTTTGTACCTGTGCATTCCTCACAAGAACCTGAGGTTGGTACCACTCTACCTGCCCTTATCAAAGTAGCTGGAACCCACCTGCACATGCCACTTGCGGACCTGGGGAGTGGCCCACAGAGCCACCACCAGAATCAGCATGGACCACTTTTGACAGTCAGAGGGTTATCCGACCATGTTATTGCCATTGCCTATGCCATGCATTTTGCCCAGGGTCACAAGCACCCACCCATCCACCCCTCGCATTACTGCCACTTCCAGCATCTAAGCAAGTGGCCCAAGAATCAGCTCACCTGACCAGGTAAAACCAGTGGCAGTGTATACCACTCAAGGGCCCAATGACAAGCAGCCAGCCACTGAAACCACTGTGGCCTGACAAGGGGCCCACCTGGCATAACAATTCCCAGTAAAATATTATAATAACCTGCATTGAAACTGCACCTTAAGCCATTGAAGAAATCACAGCACCAATAATACTGTTTATAGTTTAAGAAAACACATGGAGATGACACTACTATACGCATCCAGAATCAAAGCCAATGTACCCTACCCACCTAATGTAGTTTGGATATTTGTTCTTATTAAATCTCATGTTGAAATTTAATACTCAATGTTAGAAATGGTGTCTAATGGGAGGTGTTTGGCTCATGGGGGCAGATGACTCATGAAAGGCTTGATGTCCTCTCTGAGATAATGAGTGAGCTTTCACTCTATTCACACAAGAGCTGGATGTTCAAAAGAGTCTTACACTTTCTCTTGCTCTCTCTTGCTCCCTTTTTTGCCATATGACATCCTCCTCCCTCCCCCATTTGCTTTCTGTCATGATTGGAAGTTTCCTGAGGTACTCACCAGAAGCAGATGCTAGTGCCATGCTCCTTGTACAGCTATAGAACCATGAGACAAATAAATATCTTTCCTTTATAAATTACCCAGTCTCAGGTATTACTTTATAGTAACACAAATGGATTGACACCAACTACCATAATAGATACATCTTCAGAATAAAGCCCGCACCTATGAAAGCAACTTGAAAACATTGGAAGAAGCAACCCTTACACTTGGAAGAAGCAAGCACAGAAATCAATGTAAGAACACAAACAACACAAAAAATATTAAGGAAATATCATACTTTTCAAGGAACACAGTATTTCTCTAGCAATAGATTCCAATGAAAAATAAATTTATGAAATTCCAGAAAAAATGATATTAACAAATAGTGAGATACAAAAGAACACAGAGAAATAATACAAATAAATCAGAAAAGCAATTCAGTGCATAAATGAGAAATTTATCAAAGAGATAGAAATCATTAAAAAGACCCAAACAGCAAACTTAGAACTGAAATAGAGAAAAATAAAGAATACAACACAATAATAGGAACTTCAACATCTCACTCTTAGCATTAGGCAGGTTATCTAGACAGAAAATTAACAAACAAACATTGGATTTAAGCTGCATTTAAATAAAAGGACCTAACAGACATTTACAGAACATTTCATCTAACAGCTGTAGAATACACATTATTCCCAAAAGCACATGGAACACTCTCTAGGATAGACCATACGATAGGACACAAAATAAACTTCAACATGTTTTTTAAAATTGAAATCATATCAAGTATCTTTTCAGATTTAATGGATTGAAACTAAAAATCAGTAACAAGGACTTTGGAAACAGTTATATAGCAATTAAACAAAATGCTCATAAATGATGACTGTGTCAATTAAGAAATTAAAGAGGAAAGTATCTTAAAACAAAAATCAAAATACAACATACCAAAACCTACGGGATACAGAAAACACAGTGTTATGAGGAAAGTATATAACAATAAACACCTAAATAAAAAAAGCAGAAAGAGTTCAAAAGAATATAGTGATGGGCCTAAAGGCATTATTAAAACAACAACAAACTAAACTAAAAATTAGTAAAAGAAAAGAAGTAATAAAGATGAGAGAACTAAACAGAATAGAAACTAAGAAAAAAATATAATGGATCAATGAAATGAAAATTTGTTTTTTAAAAAAAACGATTAAAATACGGTTCTATGCTGGAGTAACCTAAAGAAAAGACCCAAATAAATAAAATTAGAAATTAGAAAGTAGACACTACAACCAACACCACAGAAACACAAAAGATCATCAGAGACTATTGTGAACAGCTATATACTAACTGACTGGAAAACCTAGAGGAAATGAGTACATTCCGAGATGCATACAACCTACCAAAACTGAATAAGGAAGAAACAGAAAAGAGGAACATATCAATAAAGAGTAATGAATTTAATCGGTAATAAAAAGTCTCCAAACAAGATATGTCCAGGACTAGATGACTTAATTCCTGAAATCTATGAAACTTACAAAGAAAATCTAATACCAATTATCCTCAAACTATTCCAAAAGAATTGAAGAGGAGGAACTTCTTAACTAATTCTCTGAGGCCAACTCAACCATGATACCAAAACCAAACAACGATGCAACAACAACAACAACAAAAAAAAATACGAACCAACATCTCTGATGTATATAGACCAAAAATCCTCAATAAAAATATTAGCAAACCAAATCTTTCAACACATCAAAAATATAATACACCAAGTTCAACTGGGATTTATCCCAGGAATGCAAGGATGGGCCAACATATGTAAATTAATCAACATGGTACATCACATCAAGAAAATGAAGAAGAAAAACCATATAATCATCTCAGAGATGGAGAAGCATTTGATAAAAGTTAACACCTCATGATGAAAATGCTCAAGAAACTAGGCATAGAAGAAATGTATCTCAATATAATAAAGGCCATCTATGACAAATCCACAGCTAACATCACACTGAATGAGGAAAAAACTAAAATTCTTTCCTCTAAGAACTGGAACAAAAAAAGATATACACTTTTACCACTTCTATTCAATGTTGTACTGGAGGTGCTACCCAGAGAAATCAGGCAAAGGAAAGAAATAACAGGTATCCAAATTGAAAAAGAGGCAGTAAAATTGCCCTTCTTTTCAGACAACATAATCATACAGCTAGCAAAACCTAGAGACTTCACTAAAACATTGTTAGATCTGATAAATAAATTCAGTAAATTTTCAGGGCACAAAATCAACACACAAAAATCAGTGGTGCTTTTCACTTTTCTTTTACTTTTTCTTTCTTTTCTTTCTTTCCTTCCTTCCTTCCTTCCTTCCTTCCTTCCTTCCTTCCTTCCTTCCTTCCTTCCTTCCTTCCTTCCTTCCTTTCTCTTTCTTTCTTTCTTTCTTTCTTTCTTTCTTTCTTTCTTTCTTTCTTTCTTTCTTTCTTTCTTTCTTTCTTTCTCTTTCTTTCTTTCTTTCTTTCTTTCTTTCTTTCTTTCTTTCTTTCTTTCTTTCCTTCCTTCTTTCCTTCTGTCTTTCTTTTTTTCCTTTTTTCTTTTTTTTTGGAGGATCTTTCTCCATCACCCAGGCTGGAGTGCAGTGGTGCAATCTTGGCTCACTGCAACCTCTGCCTCCCAGGTACAAGTGATCCTCCCACCTCAGTATCCTGAGTAGCTGGGACTACAGGCATGCACCACCAGGTCTGGCTAATTTTCTCTACTTTTAGTAGAGATGGGGTTTCACCATGTTGCCTAGGCTGGTCTTAGATTCCGGGGCTCAAGTGATCTGCCTACCTTGGTCTCCCAAAGTGCTGAGATTATAGACGTGAGCAACCGTGCCTAGCCAGTAGCATTTATGAACTAGCTGATAAAGAAATAAAAATGGCAGTCCCATTTGCAATAGCTACAAAATAATAAAATGGGATTAAATATAACAAAAGAGGTGAACAATCTCTACAAGGAAAACTACAAAACATCGATGACAGAAAAGAAAGGGGACACACACACACAGATAGACATCCTATACACACATGGATTGGAAGAAGTTAATATCATTAAAATGAACATATCTCTCAAAGCAACCTCCGGATTCAATGCAATCACTATCAAAATACCAATGTTATTTTTCACAGAAAAAGCATAAACAATCTTAAAATTTGTATAAAACAACAATAAAAATGAACCTGAATAGCTACAGCAATCCTGAACAAAAAGAACAAAACTGGAGTCATCATATTCCTTGACTTCAGATTATATTGTAATTGTACAGCAACCAAAACAGCATACTATTGACATTAAAAAAGTCACATAAAACAATGGAATAGAATAGAGATCCTGGGAATACATCCATATATTTACAGCTCAATGATTTTTCGACAAATATACCAGAACATAAATTGAGGGAAGAACAGTCTCTTCAATAAATGGTACTGGGAATATTGGATATTCATATATACAAGGATGAAATTGGACACCTATCTCTCACCATATGTAACAATGAATTCAAGATGGATTAAAGACTGAAGCATAAGACCAGAAACTATAAAACTATTAGAAGAAAATGTAGGGAAAACACTCCAGGACATTGGTCTGGGCAAACATTTCATGAGTAAGACCTCAAAAGCACAAGCAACAAAAATAACAACAGACAAATGGGACTATATTAAACTTAAAACTTCTGCAAAGCAAAGAAAAAATTAAGTGAAGAGAAAACCTCTTGAATGGAAGAAAATATTTGCAAACCATTCATCAGACAAATAACTAATATCCACAATATACAAGAAACTCAAACACCTGAACGTAGTAGTAGTAGTAATAATAATAATAATAATAATAAGTGGGCAAAAGGACAAGAGTAGACATTTCTCAAAGGAAAACAGAAGTGGTCAACAAGTATATGAAAAAGTGCTCATCATCACTATCATCAAGAAAATCTAAATCAAAACTACAAAAAGATATTACTTACCCCAGTTAGAAATGTTTTTTAAAAAAAGACAAAATAACAGATGTTGGTGTATACATGATTGTTGGAAATGTAAATTAGTATAGCCTTTATGGAAAATAATATAGAGATTTCTCAAAAACCTAACAACAGAACTACCATAAGATCCAGCAATCCAAATCTGGGCATTGACCCATAGCAAAATAAATCAATATATTAAAAATATTTCTTCATTCCTGTGTTTATTATAACATCATTCACAACAGCCAACACATGGAATAAACCTTGGTGTCCATCAGTGGACAAATGGATAAAGAAAAAGTGGTATATATACACAATGGAATATCTTTCAGCCATAAAAAGACTAACATCATGTTGTTTGCACAACGGGAATGGAATCAGAAGTAATCAGGTTAAATGAAACAAGCTAGGCACAGAAAGACAAATATTGCATGTTCTCATATATGAGAGTTAAATAATTTGATCTCATGGTGATAGAGAGCAGAATGATAGATAGTAGAGGCGGGGAAGGGTGTGTGTGATGGGAAGGATAAAAAGAAGTTGGTTAACAGGTACAAACATATAGTTAGAAAGAATAAGTTCTTATGTTTGATAGTAATGTAGAGTGACTCTAATTAAGAAGAATGTATTTAATATTTCAAAATAGCCAGAATAGAGGACTTGTAATGTGGATAACACATAGAAATAATACTTAAGGTAATATACACCCCAAATACCCTGACTTAATTATTACACATTCTATGCAGGTAACAAAATGTCATAAGCATAACATATGTATTTACAAATATTATATATCAACAAAAAAGTGATTCAACATTAATATAAATGATACAAAATAAGAATATTAGATTATGCTGTAGACTGTAGAGTACGTTAAAGACTATATCCATCATTTATTTTTACTGTAAATCATAAATTAATATGCAAAATATCAGAGTTAATATTTGGCCTGATTTTTGCTTGAGTCCATACTGTATCAACATCATTATGTTTTTTACCAAGTTTTTCTCTCTGGCCCAATGGATCACATAATATTCAATGGTCAATTATGCATAATTCTGGGGTTCCTTTTTCTAATCACAATTTAACTAGCAGTAATCCTTGAAAATGGTATGGGGAGAAAAAAGCATACAGCTTTTTCATCCTCCTATTTTTAATCCCTATGAAAAAAAAAACTTATTATTGTGGGTGAGGTTGTAGGAAAAAGGAATGACACTGCTGAGAAGAAAAAATATGAAGGTGAGCGGAGAGAAGTCAAATATAAAGGGGGAGATAAGAACATGGATAAGCAGGAGTTCAGAGACAGAAAGAGAGAACAAGGTGAGAAAGGAAAAAAAAAAGAGGAGAGGAAGAGCCAGGATAGGGGTCCAAGGGTCAGCTTTCTTCCCCTTTTCTATTTGTTTAAGTCAGATCTTGGTTCCCCAGCCCCGGTTTTGGCCAATCCAAAACTGGAGTGTGGTCTTACTCAGCAGAGGAATAACTTTCAGTTCCTATCTATCATTAAATGTGAATAATGTACTGATTGTATATAACATTAAGCCATACCAAACTTTTTAAATAGCTGTTTTCCTGAGGCATTTTAAATAATTGTCACTACAGGTATTTCATATCCTCTCTGAGTCATCTTTTTCAAACTCAGTGATTATATCACATGCTTAAATTCATATCAGATGTAGCTACATTAAGTTTATTTTATAGTTTGTCAAGCCAGTGCTATAATAACTTTTTATCCCAAGATTAGTTTCTTTTACAGCAACAAACCATGACATGATCCAAGCAGCACAGCTTTTGTGACTGTTATTACGCATGCACAGTCGCGTCTTCCCTTAGCCAGTGTCTGTGATTATTCACTGAAGAATTTTGCATATACTCATTATCCACATGAGAGTCTTCCTCTTCCTTATTTGTGCACGGCTCAGGAGTGAGACCTCGTGCATGTTGCAATTTATATGTAAAATGAGTTTATTTTAGGAACGTTCGTCTTTCAACACTAAGGGATACGTACTCTTGGTGAAATGCATGCATAAGTTCCACAGTGTTAATGAGAGTTCTACAGGTTCATCAATAGAAAACGGGAAAACCTTTGGTCACAGACAATGTCTCCAGCAGTGAGCAAGGAATGTTCACTTTCTGATCTAGCAGTTATCAAAATCAGCATGAGTTCTTCTTTCTCTGGTAGGAACTACTTGATTGGGAACCTGATTCGGGTCCCTCAGGGAATGTAAGATGGAAGAGAGTTATTGAAGAGACATTATAAAATATTCATGAGGAACTCACATCTATAGTATTCTTTACTATTGCCTGTGATACAAATAGTGTATAGAACATAGTTTGTCCACTTAACATGGATCTCTAATCTGAAGTAACAGAGAATTATAAAAAGATGACTAGGAAAAAAAAAAACTGAAAAATCACTTTCTAATAATATTTATGTATAAGTTAACACATAGAGTAGGACAAACAGAAATTTTGTAAGTCAGTACATTACTTTCATTATTGAATTTAGACAAAATTATAATTTTTCATATAATTTTTACTATAAATTATTCATTTAACATTTTACTTTTTTTTTTTTTGGTTTGTTTCAGAGGCAGGGTCTTGCTGTGTTGGCCAGGCTGCAGTGCAGCGACATGTTTATAGCTCACTGCAGTCTCAAACTTCTACACTCATGCTTAGGCTCCTGAGTAGCTGAGACTGGAAGCGTGTGCCACCATGCTAAACACAATTATTTTTCTGTAAAAACTGATAGAATAGGACACAAAGCAAATGCATGATTTGCCTCTGGGAACTATTTGATAAACAATTGGAAACATAAAAAAAAATAGATATTAATTCAGGTAGGATACCCTGACATGCCAAAACATATTTCACAGATGTCCAGTCATTTTAGGCTTAGAGAGAAAAGAAAATTAGAAGTTCTTATTTGGACATGGAGCTTTTCAGTTAGGAGATGAATAGGTATTGAAATTCAAACAAAATGTAAGACAAATTATTAAAGTTGGGGAAAAAGTTTGAGTAACACTTATTTTAAAGTGAATATGGATTATGAATTCTTCCTTTAAAGAGGGTACATGTTGGCGATTTGGAGGGACAAAATTAGTACAACAGTTTTAATTTATTGTGCATGACCACAAATACTAAGCTGAGATAGTTTAGCTTTGATACCAAGAATTATTATCAACACAGGCCGGGCGCGGTGGCTCAAGCCTGTAATCCCAGCACTTTGGGAGGCCGAGACGGGAGGATCACAAGGTCAGGAGATCGAGACCATCCTCGCTAACACGGTGAAACCCCGTCTCTACTAAAAAATGCAAAAAAACTAGCCGGGCGGGTTGGCGGGCGCCTGTAGTCCCAGCTACTCGGGAGGCTGAGGCAGGAGAATGGCGTAAACCCGGGAGGCGGAGCTTGCAGTGAGCTGAGATCCGGCCACTGCACCCCAGCCTGGGCGACAGAGCAAGACTCCGTCTCAAAAAAAAAAAAAAAAAAAAAAAAAGAATTATTATCAACACTTCAGAATTTTGCATAAAAAACAAATTAATGACATTTTAAGTATTTTGATATTTCTAGATGTTTCTCGGTGAAAAACATAATACAATGTACATGGAAACAAAGTACAAAGAGAAGTTCAATATCATGGTGATTGACACATTTACAAATATGTGTAGAATACTGCTATGTAGGACAATATTCAGAAAGATATTCTCCAAAATCTGGCGTCAGTTTGGAAGACAAGTTAGCCACTTTAGAACTTTAGTAAAACTGAGAAGGCATTTAAAAGTAAAATCATAGTAAGTTATTGACTAGATTGTATTGAGATCTTCTTAAATATGTGTTTCTGGTAGCTGACACAGGTCATTGAGAAAGAAAAACAAAAGTCATTTTTTTTTCATAAATTACATTTACTGTAAAGAACATTCTAATATCTTTTGTACTGAGTGTTGATCATTTGATCAACAGGATTTTTAAACCCTACAAATACAAAATTCAATTTTGAATGTGAGTATAAATATATGTATGTATAGCTTTAATAATAAATGACTTAAGAAAAGTATAGAAAATAGAGCCTTCTTAGCCTATTAAAAGGAAGAATGAAATAATTAATCAAATCTTCCCCCATTTTATTATGATGCTTATCATTTTTTCTGCACCTATTCTGGCTATGGGTTTTCATTTATACTGGTACAGTAATCTTCAAAATTCAACCAGTAAATTTGAAATCTTTGAATTCTCCTACATACCTACATAGTTCAAATATCTTACTGTACTTTTTTAGTTAATACATCTTTAGACACATTAAATAAAATTTGTTGTCAGAGACTTTTACAACTACAAATTGAAAACAAAACAAGCATATCTTCTTACTAAGTGAGCATTTCTTGTTTGGGTAAGCCCCTATGTGTAAAATATTCCCTAAGTGTTGGAAAATTTTCTTCTATATTCTTCCACATTTCTACATATTTTATCTTGTAATATGGTTTTATCATAACTTAATTCTTGCAATTCTCAGCTTTGCTATTGTATCTTTTATCCTCCCAGAGCTCTACATTTTCATGTGTTCAGTATTCCATGGGACATTTTCTTTGAGATGTTTTTCCTTTATATCAAACTAATTCAATAAAAAAATTTAAAATACCCAAAGTGTTGCCATTTTCATAAAAACAAGTAATATTCCTCCCTATTCCTCCAATGATACTACCCCTCCTGAAGCTGTATTGACTTGAAATATTGTTTGTTGTGATATATAGTATCAAGTGAGTAACAAAATTCAAATTTCCTATTCCCTTCCTCTTAGGCATTTTTCAGTCAACTGTAGCTGTGTAGCAAAGATGTGTTCATCGAGGCATATGACACATATGGAGGGAGTTTTAGAAAATAGTTATATTTTTCTTTTTCCTTTCTTCCTGTAAGTTAGATATGATAGCTTGAAGAAAGAAACTATCCAGTGACCATGAAGAAAAGATGATAACAACATTTAAAAAAACCGTAGCTCTATTATACTTGAGCCTTTTACAGCTAAACCAAGGCTGGCAGTCACCTACCTCCGGACTTATGTCAGAAACAATCCCACATTCATTCATCACCATAGGCAGATATTCTCTTGCTTTTTTTTAATTTTTAATTTTCTAATTTTTAATAACTAGGACTACAGACATGTGCCACCCTGCCTGGCTAATGTTTTTTGACTTTTAGTAGAGATGAGGTCTGGCTATGTTGCCCAGGCTGGTCTCAACCTTCTGAGCTCAAGCAATCCTCTCACCTCACAAAGTGCTGGGTTTACAGTTGTTAGCTACCATGCCTGGCTCCCTTGCTATTTTTAATGTGAAATTTCCAATTAAAAAATGTGCACGAGATATTGATTGTTTCTCTTTTAAATGTTCTCCAGGCTTAATGTATAATACTAAATATAATAATCTACATCAAGGGTAAACAAACACTGTCTGTGGGCTAAATCTGGCTGGCCAAGAGTTGTTGTTTTTTTTTTGTTGTTTTTTGTTTTTTTTTTTTAAATAAATCTTCATTACAGCACAGCTATGCTTATTCTTTTGAGTCTGCGGCTGCTTTTGTACAACCATGGCAAAACTGAGTAGTTGTGACTGAGATTATTTGGCTCACAAGTTGAAAAATATTTAATAACTGGCCCATTACAGAAAAAAAAAATTGTCAACCCCAATCTGAAGGAATTAGGCTAGAATATATATGTCTATCTCTTTTAAATGCATATTATCTTATTCTTTACAGAAGATGAAATTCTTAAAAGAATTCTCTAAAGAATCCTGTATTTTAAATGTTCTCTAAAGAATCCTATATTTTAAAATGAATTTTTTTCAAAAATATATTCTATGTAAGTAATAGAATAAAATTTACACAAATGTGTAAAATAATTTTTACAAGGACATAAAATAATTTTTCACCCAGGCATGGTGGTTCATGCCTGTAATCTCAGCACTTTGGGAGGCTGAAGCACACAGATCACTTGAGAACCAGAGTTCGAGATTAGCCTGGCCAACATGGTGAAACCCATGTAAACCTGTAACCTGGAGGCTGAGGAATGAAAGTTGCTTGAACCCAGGAGTCAGAGATTGCATTGAGCCAAAATCATGCCACTGCACTCCAACCTGGATGGCAGAGTGAAACGGTGTCTCAAAAAAATAAATAAAAATAAAATAATAATAAAAAATTAAAAAAAAATCAACTCAGAGCTACTAATATTATGAGATTTAAAATAAAGGTCTAAAATATATCAACTTGGTTTATGCTGATTTTAATTATAATTTTTCTTTGAGTTACATTTTCAAAATGATCAACATTTAAAATAGAATTTAATTACCACCACATAAAATCTCAAATAAGATCTAAACTGTAATCAAAGGAAACCACTACTATACCAACAAGGGTGAACTACCACTCTAACCTGATTCTTGTTGGAAGGAGGGCTCAAATTTAGTTGCAAAAACAATTCTATATTTTCATCTACAATCCACAGAGACTAAAAGAACAACATACTATATTATTTTAAAACATCTTTACTTTTAGTTTATAAGATTTTCTTTGATGCTTTCATCACACTACTTTCCTGCCTTAAACCTTATACCATCTGTAGGAATTTCAAGTCTCTATAACATACCGTAAAATTTATTCACACCCCAGTACCTGTCTATACAATGTACTATAACATGGACATATAATGCCCCATGCCACTAAATTGCTGATATATATCATCTGTGTTCATAGCACAAAATTTTATACATAAAATTGTATATAAATTCAATTCTTGTCCATATTCCATAAATGAGTATTTCTTGACACCCTGTCAAAGTGGCTCTTAAAACTATTGAAGGAAAGGTTTTTAGTAATTGTTTATTAATCCAAAATGCTCTATTTCTGTTCAAACTATTATCAACAACACTTGATCTCTTTCTCAGCATATGGTTGTGCTTCCTACTTCACTTAGATAACTGAAGCAATAAGAGACTTAAAGATCAGCAATCCCCAAACATTTTGGCACCAGGGTTAATGGAAGACAATTTTTCCAAGGACGGGGGAGTGGTAGGGGATGGTTTTAGGATGAAACTGTTCCACCTTAGATAATCAGACATTAATTAGATTTTCATAAGGAATAGGCAACCTAGATCTTTGGCATGCACATTTCACAGTAGTATTCACCATCCCATGAGAAGCTGACGCCAGGCTGGTCTGATAGAAGGGGGAGCACAGAAGGTAATGCTCACTGGCCCGCTGCTCACCACCTGCTGTGTGGTCTGTTTCCTAACAGGTCTTGGACTGATTACCGGTCTGCAGCCTGGTGGTTGTGGACCCCTGTATAGATCACTTATCACGTCTCTTTTTACTGATTTTATGTCTTTCTCACTGGATAGTGTGGTTGAATTGCCTAAGGGTAAACTCTCCAATACGTAATTCTCTCTCCTGACTGTTTGAGGCATGACGTCAGCTATTCCACCATTTTCCTTTTGTATTATCAAATTGTATTAATAATGTTAATTAATATAAAATATGCTATAATCTATCCCATTAAAAAAACTATTTTGCTGTTTTATACCCTGCCAGATACCACAATATTTCTATTTCAATATTTATGTTGGAAGAGTTGTTTACCTGTATTCTCAATTCCGCTGCTAACCATTTTCTCTTACAACTTGTCCAGTCAGTATTTTGCTGTCACCCTTCCAGGAATTTGTTTTAGGTCACTAATGATCTGCACATTTTCTAAACACAATGGTTAGCTCTCTTAGTCTTCATTTCCTTTGGCCTCTCAGGAAAACACCAGTTTAACAGGATTGTCCTTCTCTCTTGTGACTTTCAAGACCCATATTCTTGAAATTGTCATCCTATTTTACTCTTACTACCTCTCGATTTCCTGTGTTATTTCTTCTCTTCTGTGTAACCACAAAACATTGAAATACCCTAGATGGCAGCTGTCATATCCTCTTTCTTCTCTTTCTACACACACATTGATGGAGAAAACACCAAGATCATCTTCTACACGATCTCTAACTGATGAATTAGTCACTATTAGTATATAGTATAGTAGTATACAGTCACAATAATGCATATTTTATACCTCTGAATATGGTGAAATAAAGTTTAATACTGGTTAAATATATTTCATATGTGATATATACGTAATTCAGTTTCATGGTTTTAAATATTATCTGTATGCAAATAATCCCTCAATTTGTATGTGTCACTATAATCGTTTCTTTGTATTCTAGACAGATATATTCAACTACTTACCATGTATTTCTACTTGAAAGTCTATTACTCATTTCAATAAAACTGTGTTCCCAATTAAATTCCTGATCTTTAACACCCAAACTTTTCTTTTCATTTATATCCCCTGTGAAAAATTTCAGAATCAAAATGGAATAACTAGTGCTGAAAAAATCCACACCCTGATAAATACAGCTACGGAAGGCTATGAAGATAGAATTCTTATGCATGCATGCCTGATAACAAAAACTGTAAGGAAAGACTGCAAAAAATAACTTTTTACACTGCAAACATTTTAAAAATGCTTCTACAAGGACATCCGCCCAGCAACTGCCTGCCCAGCCTTGACCTGGGATGGCCCTTGTACCAAAAGATAATAATTATCTCAAAACAATTACGTAATCTTTCTTATGCATTCCCGAAAAACCTTTGTCTTCCTTTACCTCCTAGAACACACACCTGGTTTACTGTGGCAGACATATTCTATTTGCCATGCTTTATTTCCAAATAAAATTTTTTTTTCTTTCAGAGAGACTCTCTCTGTTATTTAGAATGACCTAAATGATGTCCAGTAGTGGAACCAAAAAAAGGTTCATTATTGGAAAAAATCAGTAATTCTTGAAACTGGTGTTCAGCATTCACCTGAGCCCTTTGAGCTCTCTGCTTCCATGGCTTGCCTTTTCTGCGCTGGTGAGACTTCTCAAGCTGAACCTTCCTTTCTTTGATAGAGGCTTTTTTATTTTATTTGGGATTTGTTTAGTTATGGGGCCTCCTTTCATAAAGGGCCTTACTTCCCTCCTGAAATGATAAGAGAGTTTTTGTCCTTTTTGGACAAAAACCCTTTTTTAAAATTAAGTATTTTTCTGATTTGAGTAATTTGGCTTCTGTAGGATTTACACTTGTCTCTGAGGCTTAGCTTTTCCAGGGAATTACCTTTTGGTTCTTTCTTCACATCTAATTTAATATTTTGTTGTATCTGCACGCCTGGGTTAATATTTTCTGAACAATCTTATTTTGGTTTTATTTTGTTTTAGTTTTATTTTATTTTATTTTTTATTTTTTTTATTTTTTTTAAATTTATTTATTATTATTATACTTTAAGTTGTAGGGTACATGTGCATAACGTGCAGGTTTGTTACATATGTATACTTGTGCCATGTTGCTGTGCTGCACCCATCAACTCGTCATTTACATCAGGTATTACTCCCAATGCAATCCCTCCCCCCTCCCCCCTCCCCATGATAGGCTCCTGTGTGTGATGTTCCCCTTCCTGAGTCCAAGTGATCTCATTGTTCAGTTCCCACCTATGAGTGAGAACATGCGGTGTTTGGTTTTCTGTTCTTGTGATAGTTTGCTAAGAATGATGGATTCCAGCTGCATCCAAGTCCCTACAAAGGACTCAAACTCATCCTTTTTTATGGCTGCATAGTATTCCATGGTGTATATGTGCCACATTTTCTTAATCCAATCTGTCACTGATGGACATTTGGGTTGATTCCAAGTCTTTGCTATTGTGAATAGTGCTGCAATAAACATACGTGTGCATGTGTCTTTATAGCAGCATAATTTATAATCCTTTGGGTATATACCCAGTAATGGGATGGCTGGGTCATATGGTACATCTAGTCCTAGATCCTTGAGGAATCGCCATACTGTTTTCCACAATGGTTGAACTAGTTTACAATCCCACCAACAGTGTAAAAGTGTTCCTATTTCTCCACATCCTCTCCAGCACCTGTTGTTTCCTGACTTTTTAATGATTGCCATTCTAACTGGGGTGAGATGGTATCTCATTGTGGTTTTGATTTGCATTTCTCTGATGGCCAGTGATGATGAGCATTTTTTCATGTGTCTGTTGGCTGTATGAATGTCTTCTTTTGAGAAATGTCTGTTCATATCCTTTGCCCACTTTTTGATGGGGTTGTTTGTTTTTTTCTTGTAAATTTGTTTGAGTTCTTTGTAGGTTCTGGATATTAGCCCTTTGTCAGATGAGTAGATTGCAAAAATTTTCTCCCATTCTGTAGGTTGCCTGTTCACTCTGATGGTAGTTTCTTTTGCTGTGCAGAAGGTCTTTAGTTTAATGAGATCCCATTTGTCAATTTTGGCTTTTGCTGCCGTTGCTTTTGGTGTTTTAGACAAGAAGTCTTTGCCCATGCCTATGTCCTGAATGGTACTACCTAGGTTTTCCTCTAGGATTTTTATGGTATTAGGTCTAACATTTAAGTCTCTAATCCATCTTGAATTAATTTTCGTATAAGGAGTAAGGAAAGGATCCAGTTTCAGCTTTCTACTTATGGCTAGCCAATTTTCCCAGCACCATTTATTAAATAGGGAATCCTTTCCCCATTTCTTGTTTCTCTCAGGTTTGTCAAAGATCAAATGGCTGTAGATGTGTGGTATTATTTCTGAGGACTCTGTTCTGTTCCATTGGTCTATATCTCTGTTTTGGTACCAGTACCATGCTGTTTTGGTTACTGTAGCCTTGTAGTATAGTTTGAAGTCAGGTAGCGTGATGCCTCCAGCTTTGTTCTTTTGACTTAGGATTGTCTTGGAGATGCGGGCTCTTTTTTGGTTCCATATGAACTTTAAAGCAGTGTTTTCCAATTCTGTGAAGAAACTCATTGGTAGCTTGATGGGGATGGCATTGAATCTATAAATTACCTTGGGCAGTATGGCCATTTTCACGATATTGATTCTTCCTATCCATGAGCATGGTATGTTCTTCCATTTGTTTGTGTCCTCTTTGATTTCACTGAGCAGTGGTTTGTAGTTCTCCTTGAAGAGGTCCTTTACATCCCTTGTCAGTTGGATTCCTAGGTATTTTATTCTCTTTGAAGCAATTGTGAATGGAAGTTCATTCCTGATTTGGCTCTCTGTTTGTCTGTTACTGGTGTATAAGAATGCTTGTGATTTTTGCACATTAATTTTGTATCCTGAGAATTTACTGAAGTTGCTTATCAGCTTCAGGAGATTTTGGGCTGAGACAATGGGGTTTTCTAAATATACAATCATGTCATCTGCAAACAGGGACAATTTGACTTCTTCTTTTCCTAACTGAATACCCTTGATTTCTTTCTCTTGCCTGATTGCCCTAGCCAGAACTTCCAACACTATGTTGAATAGGAGTGGTGAGAGAGGGCATCCCTGTCTTGTGCCAGTTTTCAAAGGGAATTTTTGCAGTTTTTGCCCATTCAGTATGATATTGGCTGTGGGTTTGTCATAAATAGCTCTTATTATTTTGAGGTATGTTCCATCAATACCGAATTTATTGAGCGTTTTTAGCATGAAGGGCTGTTGAATTTTGTCAAAAGCCTTTTCTGCGTCTATTGAGATAATCATGTGGTTCTTGTCTTTGGTTCTCTTTATATGCTGGATTATGTTTATTGATTTGTGAATATTGAACCAGCCTTGCATCTCAGGGATGAAGCCCACTTGATCATGGTGGATAAGCTTTTTGATGTGTTGCTGAATCCGGTTTGCCAGTATTTTATTGAGGATTTTTGCATCGATGTTCATCAGGGATATTGGTCTAAAATTCTCTTTTTTTGTTGTGTCTCTGCCAGGCTTTGGTATCAGGATGATGTTGGCCTCATAAAATGAGTTAGGGAGGATTCCTTCTTTTTCTATTGATTGGAATAGTTTCAGAAGGAATGGTACCAACTCCTCCTTGTACCTCTGGTAGAATTCAGCTGTGAATCCATCTGGTCCTGGACTTTTTTTGGTTGGTAGGCTATTAATTGTTGCCTCAATTTCAGAGCCTGCTATTGGTTTATTCAGGGATTCAACTTCTTCCTGGTTTAGTCTTGGAAGAGTGTTTAAGTGTCCAGGAAATTATCCATTTCTTCTAGATTTTCCAGTTTATTTGCGTAGAGGTGTTTATAGTATTCTCTGATGGTAGTTTGTATTTCTGTGGGGTCAGTGGTGATATCCCCTTTATCATTTTTAATTGCGTCGATTTGATTCTTCTCTCTTTTCTTCTTTATTAGTCTTGCTAGTGGTCTGTCAATTTTGTTGATCTTTTCAAAAAACCAACTCCTGGATTCATTGATTTTTTGGAGGGTTTTTTGTGTCTCTATCTCCTTCAGTTCTGCTCTGATCTTAGTTATTTCTTGCCTTCTGCTAGCTTTCGAATGTGTTTGCTCTTGCTTCTCTAGTTCTTTTAATTGTGATGTTAGAGTGTCAATTTTAGATCTTTCCTGCTTTCTCTTGTGGGCATTTAGTGCTATAAATTTCCCTCTACACACTGCTTTAAATGTGTCCCAGAGATTCTGGTATGTTGTATCTTTGTTCTCATTGGTTTCAAAGAACATCTTTATTTCTGGTCAATTTTGGAGTAAGTATTATGTGGTGCTGAGAAGAATGTATATTCTGTTGATTTGGGGTGGAGAGTTCTATAGATGTCTATTAGGTCTGCTTGCTGCAGAGATGAGTTCAATTCCTGGATATCCTTGTTAACTTTCTGTCTCGTTGATCTGTCTAATGTTGACAGTGGAGTGTTGAAGTCTCCCATTATTATTGTATGGGAGTCTAAGTCTCTTTGTAAGTCTCTAAGGACTTGCTTTATGAATCTGGGTGCTCCTGTATTGGGTGCATATATATTTAGGATAGTTAGCTCTTCCTGTTGAATTGATCCCTTTACCATTATGTAATGGCCTTCTTTGTCTCTTTTGATCTTTGATGGTTTAAAGTCTGTTTTATCAGAGACTAGTATTGCAACCCCTGCTTTTTTTTGTTCTCCATTTGCTTGGTAAATCTTCCTCCATCCCTTTATTTTGAGCCTATGTATGTCTCTGCGTGTGAGATGGGTCTCCTGAATACAGCAGACTGATGGGTCTTGACTCTTTATCCAGTTTGCCAGTCTGTGTCTTTTAATTGGAGCATTTAGTCCATTTACATTTAATGTTAATATTGTTATGTGTGAACTTGATCCTGCCATTATGATATTAACTGGTTATTTTGCTCGTTAGTTGATGCAGTTTCTTCCTAGCCTCAATGGTCTTTACATTTTGGCATGTTTTTGCAATGGCTGGTACCGGTTGTTCCTTTCCATGTTCAGTGCTTCCTTCAGGGTCTCTTGTAAGGCAGGCCTAGTGGTGACAAAATCTCTAAGCATTTGCTTATCTGTAAAGGATTTAATTTCTCCTTCACTTATGAAACTTAGTTTGGCTGGATATGAAATTCTGGGTTTAAAAGTCTTTTCTTTAAGAACGTTGAATATTGGCCCCCACTCTCTTCTGGCTTGTAGAGTTTCTGCTGAGAGATCTGCTGTTAGTCTGATGGGCTTCCCTTTGTGGGTAACCCGACCTTTCTCTCTGGCTGCCCTTAAGATTTTTTCCTTCATTTCAACTTTGGTGAATCTGGCAATTATGTGTCTTGGAGTTGCTCTTCTCGAGGAGTATCTTTGTGGCGTTCTCTGTATTTCCTGGATTTGAATGTTGGCCTGCCCTACTAGGTTGGGAAGTTCTCCTGGATGATATCCTGAAGAGTGTTTTCCAACTTGGTTCCATTTTCCCCCTCACTTTCAGGCACCCCAATCAGACGTAGATTTGGTCTTTTTACATAATCCCATACTTCTTGCAGGCTTTGTTCATTTCTTTTTCTTCTTTTTTCTTTTGGTTTCTCTTCTCGCTTCATTTCATTCATTTGATCCTCAATCGCTGATACTCTTTCTTCCAGTTGATCGAGTCGGTTACTGAAGCTTGTGCATTTGTCACGTATTTCTCGTGTCATGGTTTTCATCTCTTTCATTTCGTTTAGGACCTTCTCTGCATTAATTACTCTAGCCACCAATTCTTCCACTTTTTTTTCAAGATTTTTAGTTTCTTTGCACTGGGTACGTAATTCCTCCTTTAGCTCTGAGAAATCTGATGGACTGAAGCCTTCTTCTCTCATCTCATCAAAGTCATTCTCCGTCCAGCTTTGATCCGTTGCTGGCGATGAGCTGCGCTCCTTTGCCGGGAGAGATTCGCTCTTATTTTTTGAATTTCCAGCTTTTCTGCCCTGCTTTTTCCCCATCTTTGTGGTTTTATCTGCCTCTTGTCTTTGATGATGGTGATGTACTGATGGGGTTTTGGTGTATGTGTCCTTCCTGTTTGATAGTTTTCCTTCTAACAGTCAGGACCCTGAGCTGTAGGTCTGTTGGAGATTGCTTGAGGTCCACTCCAGACCCTGTTTGCCTGGGTATCAGCAGCAGAGGCTGCAGAAGATAGAATATTTCTGAACAGCGAGTGTACCTGTCTGATTCTTGCTTTGGAAGCTTCCTCTCAGGGGTGTACTCCTCCCTGTGAGGTGTGGGGTGTCAGACTGCCCCTAGTGGGGGATGTCTCCCAGTTAGGCTACTCAGGGGTCAGGGACCCACTTGAGCAGGGAGTCTGTCCCTTCTCAGATCTCAACCTCCTTGTTGGGAGACCCACTGCTCTCTTCAAAGCTGTCAGACAGAGTCATTTGCGTCTGCAGAGGTGTCTGCTGCGTTTGTTTAGTTTACTGTGCCCTGTCCCCAGAGGTGGAGTCTACAGAGACAGGCAGGTTTCCTTTAGCTGCTGTGAGCTCCACCCAGTTGGAGCTTCCCAGCAGCTTTGTTTACCTACTTAAGCCTCAGCAATGGTGGGCGCCCCTCCCCCAGCCTTGCTGCTGCCTTGCCGGTAGATCACAGACTGCTGCGCTAGCAATGAGGGAGGCTCCGTGGGTGTGGGACCCTCCCGGCCAGGTGTGGGATATGATCTCCTGGTGTGCCTGTTTGCTTAAAGCGCAGTATTGGGGTGGGAGTTACCCGATTTTCCAGGTGTTGTGTGTCTCAGTTCCCCTGGCTAGGAAAAGGGACTCCCTTCCCCCTTGCACTTCCCAGGTGAGGCAATGCCTCGCCCTGCTTCAGCTCTCGCTGGTCGGGCTGCAGCAGCTGACCAGCACCGATAGTCCGGCACTCCCCAGTGAGATGAACCCAGTGCCTCAGTTGAAAATGCAGAAATCACCAGTCTTCTATGTCGCTCACGCTGGGAGTTGGAGACTCTATTTTGTTTTAGTTATGCTCGTCTGTAAATGGTTTAGCTCTTATCCCTGACTTGTTTTTGAAAATCTTCTGAGAGGAAAAATAAACATCCAAAATAATGGGTGCAGGATGACTCATTAAAAGCCACTAAGGCAGTCATCACCATTTCAAAAACTGGTTCATACTCTTGATATTCTCTGTCAGGATGTATAGGCCTTTGCTCTTGAGTAATTAATAAGAAATCAAATAGGATTCTCAAACTTTAAAGCATGTCAAAGTTTTCTGAGAATACAGTTGACTATATTATGACCAATGTTTGTGTACATTTTTTTAACTGCTGGGAAAATTACATCAACACAAACTTAGACTTCATTTGGTTATTGTTTAAACTATCTAAAATAACTTGCAACTGTAAAGTTAGCATGTAGAGTATACATATTTTGTATTGCTCTAGTTTTTCTGCTGCACACTTTGAATATGCTTCAGAGTTTTCTGCTTGTGTGGAGATAAAACTCACTACCAATGGCATTCTAGCCAAGATTACTTTAAAAAATTTTAAAGAACTTTCAAATATGACTTTACAAATTATAACAGCTACATGGTAACCAACAACCTAGATAACTGTTGGAAATGTAAATTTAGGTTTTTCTAACTAACAATTGTTTAGATGATGGAAGAGTTCATTGAATGATTGATAGTCTAAAAGGAAAGAACTAGATAAATGATACATGTTTATAGAATTTAGACCCTTAGATGACACAGGTCAAAATTTTGAACTCAGAGCACTGACGTAAGATATCACTGTCCAGTATAAAATTCCTTTTTCTGCCATGAAGGAGATAGAAAGAAAAATATGAAAAAAATCCTGCTAAAGTGCTTGCCCACCTGCATTGACTAGTCAAGCAAATTAGACCAACAAACAAAAGATAATTTTGTTACTACAAATTCAAGATCATTTGGAGATTTTATTTTTTAAAAATGTACAAATCAGCCAGTCCTAGTTAAAATGTAAACATTGAAAGCTTAACCATAAACTCATTTGAAACTGAAAAATGTTATTTTAAAACCAAACTGCTATGGTTTACTCAAACTGCTATACCCAAAATTTTGGTTCAGAGTCTTCATTAGATTACCTAGTAGGGCAAATAGCCCTGTGAACAGGCCTCATTGTATCAGAAATATAATTTGGATTCAAATGTATTTTATAAACAAAAGAGTTGTATTACTGTGCCATGACTAAAATTCTAAATTGGAAGCTACAAGATCTTCGTGTATGTATATATATGTTTAGGTCTTGATGTGGTTTGAATCTGTGTCTCCACCAAATCTCACGTTGAATTGTAATTCACAAACTGGGAGGTGAGGCCTGGTGGGAGGCAATTGGATCATGAGGACAGTTTCTCATGAACGGTTTAATATCATTTCCCTTATTACTGTCCTTGCAATAGTGAGTGAGTTCTCATAAGATCTGATTGTTCAAAAGTGTGTAGAACTTACCCCTTCTCTTGTTACTGTCCTGGCAATAGTGAGTGAGTTCTCATGAGATCTGATTGTTTAAAAGTGTGTAGCACTTCCCACTTCTCTCTCTCTTCCTCCTCCTTCAGCCATGTGAAATGCTGGTTTCCTTGGGGCCTTCCGCCATGATTGTAAGTTTCCTGAGGCCTCCCCAGAAGCCAGGCAGATGTCACCAAGCTTTCTGTGCAACTTGAAGAATTGTGAGCCAATTAAACCTCTTTTCTTTATAAATTACCCAGTCTCAGGTCTTTTTTATAGCAGTGCAAGAACAGTCTAATACAGGTGCATTTAAATCTATGTGCATATTTTATTGTGTATTGTGTCTATGTAGTAAACTCTACCATAGACATTCAGAAATCCCTAAACATGGTTTATTCAGCTTGGATTAAATAAATGAATGTTCATATAAAATATATAGTAATTAACTCAAATTTCTTTTAGTTTACATGAATTAAGTAAATCTTTGATAAATAAAATAGTTGTAACGTAGTCGGTAACATAAAAATAGAAATGTCTTCAAAATTGTCATCATGCATTTTTGCATAGGTTTACTTATTGGTCGGACAGTTTTTTTGTTTTGTTTTGTATTTTAAGAAATAAGGTATTGCTATATTGCCCAGGCTAGCCTTGAACTCCTGGGCTCAAGCAATCTTACCATCTCAGCCTACTGTGTAGCTGGGACTACTGGCATGTCCATTTAGACAGTTTTATGTTTTTCTCATTAAATGTTTAAAAGTGTCAGGATTTGACACAAAGTTTATAAAACTACAAACCCAGGCTAAACCAGAATGATCTTTCTTTATGCAATTCTTTAATAATCTAATATTGTTGATTTAATGAAAACAGGTGGATCATTGGAGTTGTTGGAAGAATATGCACATATTTAAGATTCCTATTTAGTTGAACAACTTATATTCCATAGATTATAAAAATAGTTAACAAAAACGTAATGAAATGATGAGTTTTGTCCAATATCTCAGTTTTATAAATAGTCTAAGCATAATTGTTAAAAATTAAATTAGCTAAATATAAATGAGATAAATGTTTACAAATTAACTTTCTATGTAATGTGAAGTCTTAAAGCTATATTAAATTAAATAATAGATACTCATTAAATGTTTGGGCCATTTTCAAATAAGATAAAAATACTGAAACAATTTGTTAAACATAATACTAAAACAATTTGTTAAACAAACATATGTTTGTGCTTAGCTTTTTAAATTTTGGAGAAAGACTATATTTATTTGAGTCTATTAATACACATAAAACTGTGTTACGAAGAAATATTATTTTAAAAGTTATAAAATGGTTCTCATCTATAAAATACTAATAAATGATGGTTCAAAATTACTTGCTTCCTAGGTTTTCACTGGAAATTATAGTTACTAAGAGTTCAGTATATATAATCCCATATACAAAGTGTATTAAACAAGAGTTTTTGATGACAAAATTTAAGAAAGAGGAATAAATAAAAACTTATTCTTGATTGAGGAAAAATAATAATTTTGACTAAATTCAAATATTATTAAATGCTGTTCCCAAATATAAAATTTAGGAAAGAAATAGGAACCTAAGAGAAAGAAAGGCACTAGTAAGAAGGAGAGAAAGATGTTAAGCAAGTCATGGGTATAAAAATGTGTTTTTGACAACAGATTAATAAGAAAGAGTATAATTTTGTATGAGGAAAAATCCTTGTGTGGTACATTTTTTTCCTAAAGTAAAATGACTGCTTATTTAAGTATGGGGAGGTATAGGACATAGAAGAAAGTATAAGCATGCTGTCAGAAATCTCAGTAAGTTGTAAAAAGGTTGGTGAAAGATGAATTTATTAAAAGAATTTGTGTATGATCTAGTTGGTTATAATAGGAACAAATTGTTTCTAATTCTTTCTAAATATTTGAGCTTTGATGTTTAAAATATGCATATAAAACTAAAAATATGGTCCCCATACATTAGAACAACAAGTTTTTCTTAAAGTATTGATTTGGTCTTAGTACATATTACTAGACGTTTTAATTTTTAATTCTGAAAATTTTTTTGGCTGCCATCATCTAACCTGCAGACAGTTTTTATTTTTTGCCACATTTCTTCCTGAGATCAATTTAATTTTTCTAGTTTCAGTTTAGAAATGCTGTCTTTTCATCCAAAATAGTAATTCAATGTTTTGAGGTAGACTTTTCCTCTTATAGTTTCTTAAATTCATATTTCAGAAGTTCAGCTTTGGAATATAAACCATTCTATCATAAAGACACATACATGCATATGTTCACTTCAATGCTATTCACAATAGCAAAGACATGAAAGCAATATAATTGCCACAAGTGGTAGGCTGAACAAAGAAAATATGCTACATACACACTATGGAATACTATGCAACAATAAAGAACAATATCATTGTAGGAACATGGATGGAGCTGGAGGCCATTATCCTTTGCAAACAAATACAAGAATAGAAAATCAAATACTGCCTGTTCTCAAGTATAAGCAGGAACTAAACGATGAGAGTGTATGGACATATAGAGGGAAACAACATACACTGGGGCATACCTGAGGGTGAAGGGTGAAGGAGGGAGAAGAACAGAAAAAATAATTATTGAGTACCGGGTAATGAAATAATCTGTAAAACAAACCCCCCGTGACACAAACTTACCTTTATAACAAACCTACACATGTATGCCTGAACCTACAATAAAATAAAAGAAGTTCTACTTTGGCAGTATTTTGTGGTATACGATTTGAAAGTCATGCATCATTTCCTTCAGGTATTTTTCTCCTTGAGAAGGTCTGTGATAACAACTCACTTTGAACTTTTTCGTCTGCTTATGTAATATTTCTCCCCCTGGTTCTAACTAGAATGTCATGACCTACCACTAAAATTGTTATTTTAAAGGAAGAGAAAAGCAATGTTTTCCTACAGTATAACTTGATTCTATATGCTTGGCTTTTCTGGATATGTCTGAATTCTTCTATGTAACCAGGAGATGTCACGTGGTTTTACATTTTTTCAGAGCCATATATTCCCCTGCTCAAGGAATTGGTTTTCTTATATATGTTTCTTTAAGTTGTGATATATACTTACAACCTTGGACACATTCTTCCTGTGTCTAGGCAAATTCAAGTACCTTTCACTAGGCTTACCCTCAAAGTAATCTAAATGAGCTTTCTACAAAGGAGAGCAATCGCACTGTAGGAGGTTTTTCTTTACCTTTGATAACTGATGTAAAAAACACAGATTTTGGCTGGGCGCGGTGGCTCACGCTTGTAATCCCAGCACTTTGGGAGGCCGAGGCGGGCGGATCACGAGGTCAGGAGATCGAGACCATCCTGGCTAACACGGTGAAACCCCGTCTCTACTAAAAATGCAAAAAATTAGCGAGGTGGCGGGCGCCTGCAGTCCCAGCTACTCGGGAGGCTGAGGCAGGAGAACGGCGTGAACCCAGGAGGCGGAGCTTGCAGTGAGCCGAAATCTCGCCACTGCACTCCAGCCTAGGCGACTGAGCAAGACTCCGTCTCAAAAAACAACAACAACAACAACAACAACACACAAAAAAAACCCACAGATTTCACATTTTATCAAGATAATTTTCTATGTTGTATTTATTCATTTTTTATTGTTTAGGAAAACTGAGCTTTGAAAATACAATTTTTTTTTTTTTTTTACATTTGTGTAATTTTCTTTTGAAAGACTGCTGGAGACTTTTGATTATCACTTTTTTAAATGAATGATTTATTTCACGTAGGACTATTGCTTCACAATGACTTTTGTTAAATAAATGACTGTTATTTCACAATGACCTGTGATCCTGTTTTGTTCAAGTTTTTCAAATATTTTGACATTCTGACAGTCTTCTTTAGGATCAAAATTCTAATTAAAACTTTCTGATCTATAACTAACTTTGGTATTTTTTAGTTAGACACTATTTTGTAGAGATAGTAAAGAATTTGGCTTCTTTGGTAAGTCATATGGTTAACATTGTCAAATCACGAGTGATATTAAATCTTCTTTTAATGCATTTATGGTTTTTTAATTGATTTAAATATTTCAAAATTATATGAAACTCTTAGATATATAAGTCATCAGTCATAACTCTGAATACTGTTGTAGCCACAAGAATAACTAAGTTTCCTTGTCGGTTACTGATAATAATATTTCATCATATTTTTTACAATAATTATTCTAAGTTTTTGTCATTTGTACTTATTACATTGAGGTCTTCTCTGAAGGTGTTTACAATCAGATTCATTGAAATGATGCTAACAAGCACTCTTGAGTGCAGATTTCTCATAACTTTAAGATTAAACAAGTGTTTTCAAAATTCTAATGAAAAAACAGTGTTCATAAAACTGTTAATCAAGGTAAAGTAGAAAAACATTTACAAGAGATTAACTGATGATGATAATGTTTTTATGAGTTTTAGTTAAAGCACTGTTAGTTCTTAAATCTTCTGTTTCCTAGATTTAAGAAAATGTTCTTTAATAGCTATCTATACTTTATGCAATTTGGTTTACTTTTGTAAACAAAAGTCAAAAATTTTTTTTCTTTCTGCTTGATTTCTATAAAATGCAGAAATTATTTGTCAGTATTCTTGTTTTATATGGCAATATGGTTATTTGTATAAGTTCACTAAAATTAACTCTCTATAGCAGTATACCTCTCTGTTTTTAATTGGATAATCAATGTTTCCAATTGTAACATTGATTATGTACCAAACATTGGAAACATTGATTGTAGTACCAAAGCTTTGGCTGAAATATAACACTTGAGAATATGCATACAATGTCTGGTTTCAAGGACTCTCAGCCTTACAGTGAGTAAAAGTTGTCACTTTCCAATAGGCCCAGGAACCTCAAGGCTGTAAATAAAATCTAAAGTCTGCCTCGGTTTGGCTTTCTAGCATCCAGATGTTTTCAAATGTGAGATTTCTATTTGATGAATGTAGAGTAAGTTTTCAAAAGAGAAACTATACTATACATGATTGTATGTACAATGTAGCTCTGAGCATTCTTTTTGAGTTCTTGTTATTTACGTATAGACTAGAATACATTGTGAATTATTCTAGATTCCTGCAACCCAACTTTCTTTCATAAAATTACTAAAAATGGAAAGTTATTTGTTCCTGAAGACCTATAAATTGAAACAAAGTAAATTTTAAGGAAGAAGTCTCATGTTTGATGTGTGGGAAACACAAAAAGCTCACCAAACTGCTCAATGCCTTAACCAGAGACAATAAAACTTCAACCCTGGATTAGGGGCTGATATTTCCATGCTGAAAACAGCTATTACTAAGATGTCAGCACAAGTCTCCATATTATACTGAAAGTCTTATCCCTCTTAATGCATATCTTTTTTTTTTTTTTTAAATTGACTGCCTTTAAGTCTTGGTTTATGACTCAAAACTATTGTGTAAATTGGAATTGTCATATTACTTACAGTTTTACTTCATATTTTCTGTTTTTAAACTTTGCATCTGTTACTTGTTAACTTTTTGCAGAAGTGTAACTCCTGACAAAATAATATTGGTTCAGCACATTGAGATAACAAAAGGCTGTAACACATAAAAATAAAACTAATTAATAAACTCTAATCAGACTTTTCCTGACAGCCGTTCACTTCACACCTTGCTTGTTTTCAAACGTGGCTAAAATGGTTTTAACACTGACTCCTAGTTGGCATTCACTCTCTCTAACAGGACCAGGTAAGCAACTTGGGATAGGTCCATCCTGGCACCAGGAGTCCTCAAAACCTAATTATAGAATTATGAATCAGTTATGCTTTCAGAGAAAGATCTTGATCAAAAGTGTCTGGAAATGTGAAAGTAGTCAGAATTAACATGGAGTCACTTGTGTTGACTTGTGTTAGAAAAACAAAAAACTGACAGAGTCAGGGAAGGTTATAAGTATAGGATTCTCATGCATACATGTGTGATAGCAAAAAGTATCACAAGACTCTGCAGATACTGCAACCTTGTACAAATTTCATCATATTCTTACCCAAAAATTACTTCTGCAAAGACATGTACCAGGCAACTACCTGTCCAGCTAAATTATCTCTAAACAATTATTAATTATCTTCATTTTACGTTTTTTTTTTTTTTTTTTTTTTTTTTTTGAGACGGAGTCTTGCTCTTTCGCCCAGGCTGGAGTGCAGTGGCCGGATCTCAGCTCACTGCAAGCTCCGCCTGCCGGGTTCACGCCATTCTCCTGCCTCAGCCTCCCGAGTAGCTGGGACTACAGGCGCCTGCCACCTCGCCCAGCTAGTTTTTTGTATTTTTTAGTAGAGACGGGGTTTCACCGTGTTAGCCAGGATGGTCTCGATCTTCTGACCTCGTGATCCGCCCGTCTCGGCCTCCTAAAGTGCTGGGATTAGAGGCTTGAGCCACCGCGCCCGGCCTTTTCATTTTACGTTTAAAAACACTTTGTCATCATTTACTTCCCTCAATATGCACATAGTTTACTGTGGCACACAAATTCCCATTGCAATGTCCTATTCCTAAATAAATATCACTTTCTTTTAGACAGTCCCTCTGTGTTTGTTATTTTACTTGACATCCTAAAGTAGAAAATTCCAAGTATATCTTCTCTATTATTTGAGCCAAAAAAACTTAAACAGACTTTTCTTATTTTATTCTATATTATCTACTTTGTTGGCAAAATCTGTTGGCTTGACCTTCAAAATGAAAACAGAATCTGAATCTTCCCACCATCTCTGTCACACTACTCAGATCCAAGTTAGTATCATCTGCAACCTGATTAAGTAAGCAACTTCAAACTAACCTCATTGCTCCCAAACTTCTCCTATAATCTATTCTGTAATATATCTCTTAAACAGAATTTAGAAATTACATTATGTTAAAATTACCCAGTGACTTCCCATATTCTTTAAATCAGAAGCCTAAATTCTACAATGTAGTGAATGATCTGCACTTCTCATACTCCATTACCACATTGCCTGCAATATCTATTACCTTCCTGTATTTTCACTTAATTCTACCTTATTGGCCTCCTTACTATGCTTGAACATGTCTGGCATCTAGCTTCATCAGAGCCTTTCCATTTCCTGTTACTACTGCTTGTTTCACTTTTAATGAGAATATACATGCCCCTCTTTCCTTTCTCTCTTTCATATTTTCACAAAGATATTACATTTAGAACTTCTCAAGTCCTCCTGTTTTGAAATAATGTCTTCTCGCCACGCTATGACCTTTTATCTTCCTTTCTTGTTTTTAAATTTTGCCAAAACACTAACTCCCGTCTAACAATTACTATGCTATACTTATTAGCTGTGTGATAGGAAGAGTCATAATGCTCCAAAGACGTCCATGTGTTATTCCCTGGAATGTGAGAATGTGTTATGTTGCATGATGAGGCAGAATTAAGGTTGCGGATGGACCTAAGGCTGTCAACTCACATTAAAATAAAGAGTGCACCCTGAATTTTGTGGGTGGGCCCAATACAATCACAAGGGTCTTTTAAAAGCGAAAGAAGAAGGCAAAATTGTTAAGATGTCAGAGTGATGCAATGTGTAAAAGATTAAACTGAACGTTGCTGGGTTTGAAGATGAAAGGGGGGCATAACCCAGTGAATGTGAACAGCTTTCCTGTTAGAAGCTGGAAATGGCAAGACAATTGATTTTTCCCTGGGATTCTGAAAAATAATGCTGCACAGCCAATGTTTTTATTTGAACTTAGTGAGACATATGTTGGAATTATAAGCTCCAAAACTATAAATTAATAAAAGTTTTGTTGTTCTAACATAATTGGTGTTCATTTTTACAGTATCAATAGGAAACTATTGCTATGTATTTTGAATCACCTACTACAAATATAATTTCCAACACACAACTTTTTTTGTGTCTTGCTTACTGCTATATCTTCAGAATTTACAACAGTATGTAACATATTGTAGCTTCTCATAAAAAGTATTTTCAATGAATAAGAGTGAATGAATGTAAATAAAGGTAAAAATCTTGGGTAAAAACATCTAGGAAAAATATAGGAAGATAAATCCATCACAATAACAAAAGATGTATCCGTTTATTCTTATCTAAAAACCTGTCTTCTTTATCCTAAAGGCAATTAATTTGCTGACTTTACCCTTCTTCCATATGTGCTAGAATAAAATTTGAACAACTGCAGCAAGAGAGCCTAGTAGAAAAAAATATTTCTTTCCGTTATTTTCTGAACTTATATCTTTTTAAAGCTTTCTTCTTGTTTTGATAATTTATTTGAACTTGTGTCAAGCTTTCTCTTCCTGTCCTTTCTCTAGACTCACTCAAAAACTTCTTGTCCCTTTCCTGCTCTTTAAACCAGACAAAACATTTCCTATAAAATTTCCTTAGGGGTTTTCTCCTATTTCAAGACATAAATTTTAATAATGTATTTTCTATCATCTTTTTAATATTTTCCTTCACGTCCTGACTTCATGTCACTTCTCCTCTTTGCCCTTACAGTTAAGAAAACAGGGCTTAGGTTGGGCACAGTGGCTTATGCCTGTAATCCCAGCACTTTGGGAGGCCAAGGCAGGAGGATCACCTGAGGTCGGGAGTTCCAGACCAGCCTGACTAACATGGAGAAATCCCTTCTCTACTAAAAATACAAAATTAGCCCGGCATGGTGGCCCACACCTTTAATCCCAGATACTCGGGAGGCTGAGGCAGGAGAATCCCTTGAACCTGGGAGGCGGAGTTTGCAGTGAGCTAAGGTTGTACCACTGTACTCCAGCCTGGGCAACAAGAGTGAAACTCCGTCTCAAAAAAATAAAATAAGGCTTACTTTTTCTCTTAAGGTGACCAGATGTCCTGTTTTTCCTAGAACTGGTGGAGGGAAGGATCCATCATGTAGGACATTTCCTTCCAAAACAATGATATTTCTATTGTCTCAAGAAATACATCTTGATTTATCTAGGACTAAGAAGATTCCCAGGATGCAGGAATTTTAGTGCTAAAACTAGGAAAGACCCTAGGGATATCAGGATGAGTTGTTCACTCAACTTCATCCACAAGAGCTTCAAAACTGACCAGTTTTGAAATAGCTAATGAAAAATATTTTTATATATCTCTAAATGAGTTTCTATATAATTAAACCAATCACTGATTTTATGACATAACTACTGATTTTTGATATCCATATTGTGTATCCCTGAAATGTATACCACTATACAGCAAATGAAATGGATTGGATAATTTGTTGGACTACAAGTTGAGAACCTAAGGTTTCTGTCACTATGTAATTCTTCACCTAGATAAAGGAACTTGCTTCAAATGTAAGATGGGGACAATAATTTCTGCATAACTTGCCCACTGGGTTGTTAACGGTGTCAAGTAATATAACTATATCAAGAGACTATGGAGGCATAAATACTTGAATAAAAGCAATTTTGAAAATTAACTTGACACTGGCACCTTATTTTCTATTATTATCTCTTTTGCCAAGTATAAATAGGCTTTCTTGCAAATTACCAGTCTCTCTAGGAAAGGGCAATGCCCTTAGTATTAACGCTTCAACATAGTCCTGGGCATACCACCAATACTTAATTTAACATAATCTGGTGGTAACACAATCTAATATAAATGTGTTCAAGATTCACTTTATAATAGTTATGAGACTACTCAACATATTTGCAATCACATTTTTGTGCCCTGAGGGAAACAATGAATCTTAGAGAGAAAGCTTATACTAGCCTTACACTGTTAAATTTTATGTAAAGTTTACCTTATATTTGTCAATATAAGACAAAAATCTGTGAAAACGTTTTTCAAATGGGTTAACTTTTCTTAATATTATGAAATTATATATGAATATTTTATCAATAATATATTAACAATATATTACTAAATGTGCTGAAATGTGGGCCTATAAAACTGAGCCAACATTTCAATTGTCTCCATATCTTTGTTTTCCTTCACCTGTGCAGTGTATTTCATTGTAAATTTTCTCCTTACACTATTCACAGTGAGTTTTTAAATAGAGATATTAAAATTTAATTACTGTACGAGTCTAAAGTTATTTTTCAGCCTCTTTCTAATGCAAGTGACATTTTAAGTTGGATTACAATTAATCTGTTCTCTCCTTAATCCTTATTTGTTTTTAAATAGTTTTAATTATGAAACATTCTTAATCATTCTTAAACACTTTTAAACATTATTAATCATCCCTGAACATTCTTAATCATGTTTGTGTTTTAAGGATTTATAGAGATAGTGATGAACATAGTATCTATGCCTGATCTTGCTATTTTATTATCTAATTATTTTATGTCTGTAGTTCATCTGCTATTCACTTTTTATATAAAATAACAACTGATATGTTCCATATATAAGAAATCAACATTCAAAAAGGAGATATTTCAACTACACAAATAATTTTTGTAGTATACTATCAAAATCCTCTGAGGTGGTTAGTTTTCTGCTTATTTTAATGTTATATTAATCTTCATTGGTAAAGCCATTTCGTCATTCTTTACATAATTAACTTTAAGTTGTGGAATAAGAAACAATGATTGTAAATAAGATACCAAAGCAGTGTGTATGCTTGAGAGGGGATGTATGCTTGAGAGAGTGTGTATGCTCGAGAGAGGAGAAACTATTTTTTATCCTTTTTTACCATTTTTACACTGACTATAATGTGTACTTTTATGAGGCCAAAGTTTCTTGCAGATTTGAGACTATAATTATGTTTAATTAAAATTTGAGGGCTAAAAGCAATAATTCCATAATTTTTTGAATATTATTTTAGATAATCTTTATACTGTGTGTATCCATAAATCTGAAAATTAGTTGCTTAATTTTTAACTATAAACATAATTACTAAAATCAAACCTGGAACATTAGGAAATTTAGAAACTCTTGTTTCCTAATAAGAGTTAAACTGTGAGATACAAATTCTCATATACTTTGTTATAAATAACGATTAATTTACAGAATTATTATTGGTGGAAAATTGAAATTTGCATTTGTATTTTATTTTATACAGAAAATATTTTTGAAAGTCCACATCGGTGTTTCAATACAAGAAATTTACAAAAATAAAGTGAGTGAGGAAACAGTTCTTAAATTTAATATGACTTAGTCCTATAATAAAATGGTTATAATCCAATTTTTAAATAAACTGACAACATTTTATATGATTAATTAAATTTTAGCAACACTTTAAGAATATTTCAAATGTTTTGTAATGTTATTAAAAGACATATGAAGCAAAATGCCAATTATAAAACTTAGGTCTTATTCTACTCTTGAGAAATTTAGTTTATTTACTCTTGCTTTAAAAGTTTATTATTCCAATTAAAATTGACATACCATTGAATATAAAATGCTTTTAAAGTATCCTCACAAGGTAACTGATGGCATTAGGCAATGATAATAATGATAATAATAATAATGTGTTATACTGTGCTCTGAATTTGTACCTCCAAAATTCATATGTTAAAATACTAACCACTATGATGATGGTATTGGAAGGTTAGGCTTTTGAAAAGTAATTAGCTAGAACCCTCATTTTGGGGATTAATGCTCTTATAAGAGAGACTCCAAACAGCTAGTGTGCCTCTTCCACCGTGTGAAGAAGTAGCAGGAATACATCTTTTATGAGTTAGGAAACAGGCCATCACCAGAAGCCAAATCTGCTTGTACATTAATATTGTGCTTCTCAGCTTCCGGAACTGTTAGCAATAAATTTTCATTGTTTATAAGCCACACAGTTTATGGCATTTTATTATAGCAGCCTGAATGAACTAAAACATGTTAAAAGGTTTGTAAGATCTGAATAAGTAAATGTATGACAAAGGCAGCATAAAGCCTAGGAGAAGGGAAAGAGAAGTATCCAGTTATAGATATCTTATGCTTTAGATGAAGTTGAATATTACTTGAAGGTATTCTGTGATAAGTTAAAGATGTTACAACAGACTAAATATGTTCCCCCCAAATTCATATGTTCAAACCTTAATCCCAATGTGATGGTATTTGGAGGTGGGACGTTTGGGAAGTAACTAGGTTATGAGAGTGCTACCCTAATGAATATGGTTGGTGCCTTCATAAGATGACGTCAGAGAGCTACCTTGCTCTCTTTCCTCTGTGTGAGTATTCAAGGAGAGGTTGGCAGTTTGTAACCCAGCAAAAGACCCTCACCATTACCCAACCATGCTGGTGTCCTGATCTCAGATTTCTAATCTCTAATTATAATTACAATTATAATAATTATAGAATTATTATTGGTACAAAATGAAAATTTGCATTTGTATTTTATTTTGTACAGAAACTGTTTTTGAAAGTTCACATCGGTGTTTCAATACAAGAAATTTACAAAAATAAAGTGAGTGAGCAAACAGTTCTTAAATTTAATTTGACTTAGTCCTAAAATAAAATAGTTATAATCCAATTTTTAAATAAATTGACAACCTTTTAGATAGTGAGAAGTAAGTTTCTGTTGTTTACAAGCCACCCAGTGTGTAGTGCTTTGTTATAACAGCCCAAACTGAGTAAGACTGATCTATAGTCTAAAACTCACTCCTCCCAACTCACCCACAGTAGAGCTGTAAGACAATACTCAGATAAAATGGTATTTGTAAAAAATGGAAAACAAGCAAAAAAGCTAACCAAACAAACCACTCAAACAGAAAAAACAAACAAAAAAGAGGGGGATGGGGGGAAATTCACTCAGGACAAATAAAAACAAATGCCAAAATTGTAACTTTTAACTCAACTTTATTAAGAGAAATCCAAATGAAAATTTCAGATGTAAAGAAGTGAAAAAGCAATAAACAAAATGAAAAATATATAATGAATAAGTTTAACAACAGTCAAAAGGAAAGGATAAGAGATCTAAGGAATAGAGGGTTAAAGTATGACATAAGTAAAATTTAATTCAATAATGAAAAGGAAAACAGAATAAAACACATGAAATATTGAACAGATATCCACTAAAATCATCCCAAAATTGATTTCAAAAAGCATTAAGACTCATATTCAAAAAGTTCTATGAACCTGATCCCAGATAAAGGGATAAGTACATATTGCTACATTATACTGAAGTGACCAAAAACCAAAGACAAGAAGATAATTAAAATGCAGCCAAAATGCATTATCTTGCAATAAGTAACAATGACACCTACTGCCAACTTCTCAAAATAATGTTAAAAAACTAAGAAAAACAGCAAAAAAGCAGTCTGAAGTTCAGAAGATCATGGCATAATGCCTTCAAAGATCACAGTTAAAATTACTGGAAACATACAATTCTATTCTTACCTGAAGAAAATCCCCTCAATCATGAAATTGAAATAAAGATATATTTAGCCAAATAAAAATTAATATAAATTGTAACTATCTGTCATGCACTAAATTGTTTCTTCACTAAAATTCATATTGAAGCCATAATCTCAGTACCTTAGAATGTGACTATATTTGGAAATCCAGCCTTTAAAGAGGGAGTTAATATTAAATGACATCATAAGCCACCATCTTCTTGTAAGAGAGAGAAACACCAGGATGTTTATCTCACAGAGGCAATATTTTACTAGAAAATAACGAGAAGATAACCAACTGAAAGACAAGAAGAAATGTCTCAGGAGAAACCAAACCTAGTTACACTTTGATCTGGGACCTTGTATTAGTCTGTTCTTGCATTGCTGTAAATAACGACCCTAGACTGGGTAATTTATAAGAAAGAGGTTTATTTGGTTCACAGTTCCACAGGCTGTATAGGAAGCGTGGCTGGGGAGGCCTCAGGAAACTTTTAGTCATAGCAGAAGTCAAAGAGGGTTCAGGCACATCTTCACATGGCAGAGCAGGAGAGAAAGAGAGAGAAAGAAAATGGGGGAAGTGCTACTCACTTTTAAACAACCAGATCTTGTGAGAACTCACTCATTATCCCAAGAAAAGCAAGGCAGAAATCTTCCTCTCATATGGTTTGGCTGTGTTGCGCAAAAATTTCATCTCCAATTGTAATTTCCATGTGTTGAGGGAAGGACCTGTAATCCCCATGTGTTGAGGGAGAAAGATGAATGGATAATAGGGGGGTTTCCCCATGCTGTTCTCATGGTAGTGAGTGAGTTTGCATGAGATCAGATATCTTTATAAGTGTTTAGAAGTTCCTCCTTCCTTCTTCTCTCTCTTGCTGTCTTGTGAAGAAGGTATTTGCTTCCCCTTCATCTTCTGCCATCACTGTAAATTTGCTAAGGCCTCCCCAGCCATGTGGAACTGTGAGTCAATTAAACCTCTTTCCCAGTCTTAGTCTCAGGCAGTTGTTTACAGCAGTGAGAAAATGGACTAATACAACTATCAAGCTCATACAAAGGGAAATATAATAATAATAATTTTAAAACTCTAAGACAAAAAGAGAGCAAGAGCATACATCAGACTGGGTAAATAGAAAATAAATGGTATATGACTAAAACACATTAAATACAAATTTATGAATACATTTAGAAGAGAGACTCTCAACTTAAGTAAAATAACAAACATACACACTTTACAAATGAGACATTTCAATTATTCAAGTGTAGTAATATTGGTATAATAAGATAGAAAAAGATAGAATGTATACACACTAACCGAAAGAGAATTAGCATTCCTATAATGATATAAGATATTTGAGACCCTAATGCAAATATATAATGAAAGACAAAGACCACCATTTCAATAAAATAATACAAATATTTAATTCATCAGGAAAATATAACCATTTAAACTGGATGCACCTACTAATACTGTATTGTGTAAATAAAGAGACAATTGAGAAAGTAAAAAGCAAATGATATAAATTCACAAAGTCCATGATTTAACTGTTAATAAATAGAAATAATCAATAAGGGTATAGCAAATACACAGAATGAGTATTACAAATCACTCTACCCCAAAATGTGGGATGCACTTGCTTTACAATTGCACAAAGAATAATGAAAATTTTTTGACTGTGTGACACAGACCACAAAACAAATCTCAAAAAAGCGGAAAGCCTTTAATTCTTGCTCAGTATGCACTCTAACCACAGTCTGAATAAGGTCGAAACCAATTACAAATACTATCTTTAATATTAAGAAGTACACGTCTAAATAATACCTGTGTCTTAATGAATTCACAATGTATTTAGAAAACACTTTAATTATAATAAAATGTTATATAAAATAACTTATGAAATGTGGCCAGAGAAAACATGCTGTTTTAAAATCCTGTTTTAGTAACGAATAAAGATTAAAACTCAATGCACTGAGAGTTATATAAACGAAGATAGTCATCATCACACATCGTATGAATTTAATAAATAAGAGAATAACTTGAACAACTTTATGCCAAACAGTTTGAAATATAGATGAAAAACAAAATCACTAGAATTATATTACTTATAAAAATAACAAGTTATAGAATACCCAAATTATCCTCTATTGGATCTGTAGCTCATACAATTCTCTCTACCTGTTTTCATCTCTCTTTCCATCTCTATCTCCAGACTCACATAACTTCAGGAGTGAGTTCCAGATAATAATTAAACAAAATTTAATGACAATCTTCAGAAAACTAAGAGGAATACTTTACAATTCTGATTAGGAGTTCGTCATGAGAGAAAAGAAGATTATAGGGAAATAGTTTTCATAGTTTCTAAAACTTATTCAGCAGAAAAACCAATAATATAAACAAAAAATAGTTAATCATGATACTTTAATGAGTGCAAAATTAGTTTCACATTAAGAATGAAAAAGCAAAAGAAAACTAAAAGTGCCTTATTTATTGATGCTGCATTTCTCTGTGTAATACCATTATTTCTTTGTAACTGCAAAGTATCTGTAGATAAATTATTAGAATGTATAGGTAATATGAATACATTTTTTGCAAAAGGTCAATATGCAGGGATTAATTTTATTTTTATGCAGTTATATATCTTTAAACTGGGAAAAAATACAATATTTATAATATTATCACAAATACCATAAGCCTTAGACTAAGCATTTAAAAAGATTTGCAAGAAACCCACACTTACAAAAATAACACTGGGAGAAAATTAATGATGATTAGATAAAATGAAAACTTTCAGTTGGAAATCTCTTCCAATTTCCAATAGTAAATTGGAAAATTTGGTGCCATAAACATGTCAATCTCACAAATTTCTTTTATATATTAAATGCAATCCTAGTCCAAAAATATGTGGCAAATAAAATGCTAATTTAAAATACGTGTAAAAATACAAAGATCCAGAAATAGGCAAGAAAATAACATTAAATTATAATAAATCTGTAACAATAACCTATGATATTGTCCAAAATTTAAACAAGTAGAAAATAAACATTGTAGAAATACCAGAAATATAATCCTGTATGAAACACTGGATTAAAGAAAAACATGAAACTGTAAAAACAAAATGCGAAAAATGAAGTCTTTTCCGTAAATAATACTGGTTCAATTGAATGTCCTTATTACTACCTCAAAAAAACCGCAACATTTCTTTCCAGATATATTGTGTTTCTAAATTCTAAAGGCAAAATTCTGAAGATTTCAGAAAGTAGTAAGTGTGGTATCTCTAACATTGAAGTAGGGAGAGCATCTTAAACAAGAGGTGTAAAGAATTATTCAGTTGCAAATTAGACAACATTAATATTGAAAGCTTTTGTTAACATATACATTTTCTAATCAAAGGCTTAAATAAGACTTCTATTTACATGACTCTGGGTATTAGCATGTATATATGTATAATATTGTAGTCACATACACAAACACACATACATATATGCACATATATATACACACAATTTATATATCTGTATATACACTCACATATATATACTATAATCCAATATTATTGGGCCCTTTTACTGAGTCCTAGGTATTTTTAGTTGTTTTTATAAGTGAATATACATATATGTGTGTGTATATATATGTATATGCAATATAAACATATATACATATTTGTATATGTAATATACATATGTGTGCATATATGAATATGTTTATGTGTGTATGTATATATACATATCTGGGTATTTTATTTAAGAATAAAAGAAAGCGCTGTCAACAATAAAATAATATATACGTTTAAAGGTTTTCTTTTTTTTTAATTTTTATTTTTTTATTTTTTTATTATTATACTTTGAGTTCTAGGGTACATGTGCATAACGTGCAGGTTTGTTACATATGTATACTTGTGCCATGTTGGTGTGCTGCAACCATCATTTAAAGGTTTTCAACACCATTCTATTTCAGTGAAACATACACTAAACATATTGTAAGATACGTTTATGACCCAGCAGAACAACCAAAATTAAACATATTGACAATTTAAATGTTGATCAAGAGAGTGAAACAAACCTAACTCTCAAATACTGCTGTTGGAAATGTAACTTGGCACACCCTTTGAAAAATATAGTTATTTTGCAAAGCTAAAAATCAAAAATCTGCATATTCTATGACTGAAGTTATAGAGTATACTTTTGGTTGAGATATACTCTCCATATAATCTATATTGGTATATACATATGTGAATGAAAAAACATATTTGTGAATGTCCATAACTATAATATTTAAATGTCCAGAAAAAGAAGTCCGGTTTCAGTAGAATGAAGAAAGAACTTGTTATGTGTTTATTCATAAAATAGAACAGCATGCACAAATAAAAATGTAGAACTTATAAAAACATTGATGTAATCCACAAATATAGTATTGGGCAAAATAAGTCTGATATGAAATAAAGTTGGTGAATAAATTATTATTATTTTTAAATAAAGGCAAATCTAAACTGCAATTTTATTCTTTTTTTTTTTTGAGATGCTCTGTCGCCCAGGCTGGAGTGCAGTGGCCGGATCTCAGCTCACTGCAACCTCCGCTTCCCGGGTTTACGCCATTCTCCTGCCTCAGCCTCCCGAGTAGCTGGGACTAGAGGCGCCCGCCACCACGCCAGGCTAGTTTTTTGTTTTGTTTTGTTTTGTTTTTTTAATTTTATTATTATACTTTGAGTTCTAGGGTACATGTGCATAATGTGCAGGTTTGTTACATATGTATACTTGTGCCATGTTGGTGTGCTGCAGCCATCAACTCATCAGCACCCATCAACTCGTCATTTACATCAGGTATAACTCCCATTGCAATCCCTCCCCCCACCCCCCTCCCCATGATAGGCCCTGGTGTGTGATGTTCCCCTTCCCGAGTCCAAGTGATCTCATTGTTCAGTTCCCACCTATGAGTGAGAACATGCGGTGTTTGGTTTTCTGTTCTTGTGATACTTTGGTAAGAATGATGTATTTCTTATTTTTTTTTTTTTAGTAGAGACGGGGTTTCACCGTGTTAACCAGGATGGTCTCAATCTCCTGACCTCGTGATCCGCCCGTCTCGGCCTCCCAAAGTGCTGGGGTTACAGGCTTGAGCCACCGCGCCCGGCCTAAACTGCAATTTTAGAATTTTAAATATTGATTAACCTGGAAAGGAGGGAAATTTCAGTGATTAGAAAGGACACCAGAAAAAGTTCTGGGAATCTTATATTGTGTATGCAGATTTTGAACTGTCAGTTATATGGGTGTAGAGATTATGATAATCCATTGAGGCATGTGTTTACAGTTTTCCCATTTTGCTTAATTTTTTTTTTAACACTAGAAATATTTAAGAAGTGGGGATGGATTTGTTTTCTGATATCAGGAAAAAACTTCCATTGATTTGCAAGTTATTGATTGGTAGTCTTTAGTTTATATAAAGTATTATGGATTTATGGTTGTATGCATATTCTAAATTTACACACAATTTTAAGTTTGTACATATTAATTATTAAAACACGTGTATTACCTACTTAATAAATAATTGATTATTATAAAATTTTTTGACAATAATTTGTTTTCGAAGGCTGATATATAAATCAATTTTGAGGAGAAAAATGTCTACTTTAGACAAACAGATTTTATTTTGGGTGACTGTGGTTCATAAATGATGTCATATACTCCCCCAAAATTATGTGAATGTTTTGGAGAAAATGGTTTAAAACTTTTATCAGATTACATCTAAAAAATATTAAGTACCTCTTCCATAAATTGTTTCTAAAATTAAGTGTTAGAGATATATAGCCTTCTAACGTGCTACTTACATATTTTCAATGAATTGTGAATTCACTATATGTGCATTTTAGTTTGATTCATCTATTGTTAAACACATTTATTTGCAGTAGCATAGTCTTCGTCATTGCCTTTAAAGCAAGCAAATGAATTACAGTTTCTAAGTGTCTTTTGTGTTCAGGATTTCAGAAACTGAAATCTTTTTCATAAATATTTTACAAACTGTAAAATACTATTTGTAAAACATTATTTGTATCTTTTACAATTTACAAATTGTAAAAGACTATTTCTAGTAGTCTTCATATAATTTAGTGTATTTTATGATATTACTATGAAATATTAAAATAATTTCTTATAATAACATCATATATGATAACTTATTTTATGAAAGGCATGATATTTTCAAACTTTAATAGACTGAAATATTCAAGAGTGGGAGAAGAATGAGGACTGAAAAACTACCTATTAGGTAGTATGCTTATTACCTGTGGGATGAAATAATCTATACACCAAACCCTTGTGACGTATAATTTACCTATATAGCAAACCTGCACATGTCCCCCTGAATTTAAAAGTTAAAAATAATACAAAAGGATATCTTAGAATAAAAGGGAAACATGTCTCACACACAAAGAAAATTTTAAGTTTTGTTATCATGTGCCTGTATTTTGAAACCTGATTTTAATTATAGGCATTTCCATAGCAGCATGCCGAAGAAAAAGACAATAGAATTTGAAGTGGAACGTTTGTCGTGGATTTTGGGCTAGTTACTTAAATGTTCTGTTTCGGTGTCCACATCTATAAAACTGAAATAATATTTCCTTTCTAGAATGTTTGCCATGATTAAAGAAAACGGGCAGATGAAACCCCCACCAGCGCAATGTCTGATGGATGCATTACTTTCCTTTTCTCCCTAATCATAACAGAAAAGAGTTGTAAAGTTGGACTTTCAACAGGTAATAGTTCCATTGATACATTTGAAAATAAAAGTCAAGATTTGGCTATTGGGTACAAAAATACTGTTACAGAGAAGGGATAAGCTTCAGTGTGAATAATATAGTTAACAATGGTTTACTGTATATTTAAAAGTAGCTAGGAGATTTGGAATATTCCTAACACAAATAAATAATAATGTTTGAGGTGAGGGCTACCCAGTTACTCAAATTTGATCATTACACACTGTATGCTTGTATCAAAATATTACATGTACCCCACAGATATGTACAATTGTTATCTACCCATATAAATTTAAAAAGAAAATATTTGGCTACTACTAAAAAAACTTTTAAAGCATGTCACATATTTGTCTTTTCAAAAACTTTCTCAAATTGTATGTTTCAAAAGAGAAGATAGGAAAATGCCAGATATTTAAAAGTAGTCACACAGGGATGAAGCTCTGACAGAAAGATAAATGACTTTTCTCAAGTCTGAAAAAAACAGTTATCTTCATTGACCTTATTCTCACTTCTTATTTACTATTGCTGAATTTACGAAATAGGGAGAACAATTAAGTAAACATCTGAGGACTTTCTGTCACTGATAGAATGCAGTATATTAAATACTACAAAAAGTACATATGGATCATATGATCATAAAATACCTCATATTTTAGTAGCATAAACAGGCATTATTGAATTACTCTTCCTAGGAATATTAAAATTTTATCTTTTTGTTCAGTTACAGATATATTTATCGATTAACCTCACATAAATATTTGGAAGTTATATACAAGTACTGCTCAATTTACACAGTGATCTACTTATCTTATTTTTTCTGTAATTTAAATTAATTTATCTTATGAATTCTTATTTTGCTGATACACAACTTAATTGAATTTTAAATTTCTTCCCTTTCACAGGAATTGACCTGAATTTTGAGGAGCTGATACAGTGACTATGAGTCAGGCAGGGACCTCTGTTCACCAGAGTCGATTCCTGTGCTCACTGGCGCATTCTGAAAATATGTTGATTCTTGTATTTTGTCAAAGGATCCATAATTGCTGCTAAAGTGACTTTTGTAGTGGATATCAGGGCTAAGTCAGGTTTTCTTCACTTTTCTAGTTATGTGAAAACATTCTTCATCTTCTGGGCCGTTCTGGATTACAGGAAATGTCTCATTCTAAAAAGTAGGCAACTCCTTTTTAATCTGGTATCTTGTTATTTCTCTGGGTCCCAGGAACTCTGAGATTGCACAGACAAATCTGGGAGTTCTGTTATTTCTTTTCTTTCAATTTTGAGTTCTTTTGTTTCAATTTTGAGAAAGGAAAGAACAGAGTTGATGATTCTTCTTGCTTTTGGGACCTAGACTAACTAAATTTTAATTTATTTACTTCTGATCCTTTTTTCCTATTCTCAGACTACAAAGTAGTCCTGTTTCTATAGGTGAGCCACTTTGGTCTGATTCACCAGGTATCTTTTAAATCTATTGGTTATTTCTGAAGGTATGTGTATATTTTTGCTTCACAAGAAACAAGGTTTTGAAAATAAAAACTCAAGATTTGAATCCGTTCTACCCCTTTCTGGGATGTGAATCCTAAAGTGAATAAAAATGCAAATTTCCAATATCAGGGCAAGGGCCACAGTTGCTAAAATGAAATCAAAGTTAATAAAAGGAAATGATTAAAACGTTGGTTTATCTTTCAAAATGTTATACAAATAGAGATAAATACAGTAGGAGCAGAGAGATGAGCCAGGTTATAAGCAACTTTAATTCCTCCCTCAATAAATTTTACTTTACAAAGGAGAAAAATGATGTATTTTAAGCAGAAGAGTGACGTGTCAGTTTTAATAAAACACTGACTACCATGTAAGGGATTATTGCTGGAATGAAATGGTTGTATATGGAAAAATGGGAACAGGAAGATTGGAGCTATACTTTAATCATAAAATAATGATAAATTCAAGTGCAGGTGGTGGCAGTGTAATTAAAATTAAAGAATAGATTTAATAGACATTCATAATTTAAAGTTAGATAGGAATAGGCTAACTGTGTGTGACTGATGAGGGGATATGGTTTTCAGTTTTGGCAACTGAAAGGATTGTGACAACTTTAGGTAAGAAATTACACACAGGGTCAGGCACAGTGGCTCACGGCTTTAATCCCAGCACTTTGGGAGACTGAGGCAGGCAGATCACTTGAGGTCAACCTGGCCAACATGTTGAAACCCCATCTCTACAAAAAATACAAAAATTTAGCTAGGTGTGGTGCATGCCTGTAATCCCAGTTACTCAGGAGGCTGAGGCAGGAGAATCTCTTGAATGCTAGAGGCAGAGGTTTCAGTGAGCCAAGATCCTGCCACTGCACTCCAACCTGTGTGACAGAGAGAGGCTCTGTCTCACAAAAAAAAAAAAAAAAAAAAAAAAAAATTACACAGTGAAGTCCTTGCATATGTAATTACTTATCCTAAGGGTGTTTTTAGTACATACCTTTGACAGTGGACACAACCACACAAACCATGAGACAAATAAGAATGGACCCTTAATAAGGAAGGCTAACTTTATTAGCATGTTTCAAACAGTGTTGTTTAAAAAAACAAAAACAACAACAACAAAAAAAAACCCACTTTGTTTACTATCTCCAGCTCTCAACAGACCTTCCCTGAGAGAAACTTGCTTTAGTTAACAGAAAATATGTTGGCAGGATATACGAAACCAATGTTATATGCAACTTCACCCTTCACTATTAAAAGCTTCCTGTAGTTTTGGACTGTGCTGAGGTGCTCTTTACAGTGAGTTCCGTAGCTTTTCCTGGCAAGCTCGCAGAATTTTAAAAGACAGTTTTGATCTTACAAACATTTATTGAAATATACATCCCTACAAAGTACAGAAATCTTAAGTGTTCTTAATAAATTATCAATCTTATTACTGAAAGAGAAGAGAAAATAATGCAGTAGCAATAGAGGAAATAAAGAGTGAATGCATTGCATACTGAAATAGGAAAGAGGTATACTTATTTGTTGCCCCTCTCTGGACAAAGCAGGAGTCTAATAAAATATAGGGCTTAGAGAAGCAAGAATCAAGGAGCAGAGGGACTGTTGGCCTTTTAGAGGGGAGTTTTGATGAATGTATATTGTGGAAGTGTGATTATTCAGGTAAAACTGTTGGTTGGTTGGCATTGCACTCACTGCAGGGAGGCTTTCGCTGATTGGCTCACAAAAGTATGAGACTATCACTGAGAGGTTCACTTTTAGAATTATGTTATTGGCTCAATGCTCCCATTGATTAAACTGAGTCAAGTTGTCACCAATCAATTAAACACTATTAAAACAGAACCTGGTGGTTACTTGTTATCATGGCGACAAAACAATTAGTCTTTACCTGGCAGTATGTGGATTTAAAAAATGTTTAATATAAAACACACCTATATATATATATAACATAACGAAATATAGAAAAAATACTGGTATCCTATGTGCTTTCTTTGTGCTCCCTGAAAATCATTGTCTTTTGTTCCTCTCATCCAAAGTAACCAGTATCAAGACTTTCAACTGGATAGCTACATTATAATAATGCCAGAATTTAAACTTCATATAAGTTCAAAGTATAAGCATATTATATCAGAATTATTTTAACAATGTTAGAATAATTCATGATGTTGCTTCATATACCAATAGTTCATTAATTTTCATTGCTGTGGAATATTCCATTTTTTAAATATGTCAAAATATGTTTATATATTCCCTTTACATTTTGAGCTTTATGAGTAATAATACTCTGAACATTCTTATGCATGTCTTTTACTACCAAAATGATTCCTAACGCAGTGGTATCAATTCATATTACAAAAGAAATTAATGAGAGTTCTCATTACTCCTCATCACAGCCATTACTTGTTACTGTTGTGGTATCTCATTTTCAAATTTGCATTTACTTGATATATAATGAGTTTAAGAACTTTTAAAATGTTAACTATTTGGCCATTTTCTATGTTAAGCTGAATCTATGCATATTTTTAAGATTGCATTTTAATTTTAATACTTAGTAGTTATTTTAAATTATGGATATGAGTCCTTTTCAGAGGTAAAGGTTGGAAATATCTTCAGCTACAAGGTTTGCCTTTTATTGTCTTAATTTGGTCTTTTGATTAATAAAAACCCTTAAGTTTAGTGTAGTTCAATTAATCAAATTTCTTAGTAGATTTTTTTATTGTTGTGCTTAAAATATCATTTCCTACCCTAACATCAGAATATGCTTTCCTATTATCTTCTCAATACTCTGTTATATTACTTTTTATATTTTATTCTACTATCCACCTAACATTTATTTTAGTTTATGTTTTTTAGTATGATGTGAGCTGGATTCAAATCTGTTTCATATTTTTCCTTTATATATTTTTTCTTTTTAATATAACACAGTACATTATGTTGGACAGGTTTTCCTTTTTCTTTTTTCCTTTGTTTTTTCTCATGGATGTTTAGTGTCCTTTGTCAAAGTCAAGTGTCCATGTAGGATTGGGCAATTTATGTTCATTGGCCTATATGTTTATCCTTTGTATATATCACAGTATCTTAATTACAATGTTTTTATAACTTTAGGTGCCTGGGAGAATATTTCTTCTAACATGTTCTTCTTCAAGAGTGTATTGAGGATTCTCTGTGTTTTGAGTTTAAATTAGTTTTGCAATTTGCATAAAATACAGAGATTGACTTAGAAATGAAAAAGAATTTTTCAATCAATGTGCATGATAAGTCCTTTCATTTAAATAGATTTTTAAAATTTCTGTTCAATAAATATTTGTGCAATACTGTATATCTATTTTATACTTCACATTTGATTTTTATATTACTGTTCATTTTATTTAATTTTGTCTCTTTATAATTTGCTGCAAAAGTGTATATACATTGACTTTGTATTCAGTTGAAATTTTCAAAAAAATTAAAAGACAATCCATTAAAGGAAGAAAATATGTGCAATCATATATACCACAGGAGATTTATGTCTGGAATATACAAAGGACTCATATGATTCAACAACATAAAAAATTAAAAATAGACAAAGGATCTGAAATAATATTATTCCAAAGGAGATATACAAATTACCAATAAGCAAATGCAGAGGTTCTCAACATCATTACTTATCAGATACTATCTCACACACACTAAGATGGCTAGGATTAATGAGTCAAATAATAGTATTGGCAAGGATGTGAAGAAATTTAAATTCCTGTACACCACTGGTGGAAATGTAAAATGTTGCAACTATCTTAGAAAACAGTTTGACAGTTGCCAAATGATTAAACATAGAGTTTCATGAACCAGCAATTCCTCTCCAAACTATATACTCAGCAGAAAGGAAAACATACTTATACAAAACCTGATCATGAATGTTCATAGCAGGATTATTCATCATGGTCAAAAGGTGGGAACAATCTGAATGTCCATCAATAAATGATTGCATAAGCATGCTAAATGTGGTATATTTACACAATCTAATATTATTCAGTCATAAAATGAATGAAATTCTGATATATCCTACAATATGGAAGGAACATGACAATATTTTACTAAGTGAAAGAACTAGTAACCAAAAATAACTTATTATGTGATTCATATAAAATGACATATTATGTGACTTGTATAAAAGTATCAAGTAGGAAAATCTATGGAGACGAAAAGCGGATTATGGGTTGCTTAGGGCTACAGGTGGTAGTAGGGCAGGTAATGGCTAAATAATATAGAGTTTCTTTGGGGAATGATGAAAATATTCTAAATCTGCACGGTGGTTGTACATATCTGTGGAAAAAAAATCCGTATTTCTGAGGATGGAGCAAGAATATCTAGAGTGGTATAAGGAAAATATCTGTACTGTAGCTAGTATTCTCATGTGATTATCACTCCATGGTCAGCTAGTCAACAATCCACAGAGTAGAATTTGGGGATCACCGGGTTAAATATTTACCATGATTTTCACTGAGATAACTATCAAATGTGTAGGCAACGTGGTTGAAAGGAAAAAAATTTCTCAGATATGTTTTAAAGAAAGTGTCACAGCATGAATATATATACAGCGTGTATTTGAAAGTGTGAAGGAATCTCAGAGGAGTACATATGCGGTACCAGATTGATCTTTGACATAGGAGTAAGTGGTAGATGGACTAAAGAAATATTAAGAATGTATTTCTTCTGGACTTTTGGTAACCTCATTATACACTTTAGAAAATATCATGATGTTGGTAAAAGGTCAAAGGAATTTTGATCAGGACTTTCCTATGGATCTGCATAAAACTGTTTACCACCTTGAAATCCTCACAACCCAAGTGAATTCCTCTAATGAATCCAACCTACCTTGGACATATTAGTTCTTCCTTTCCCACACACTAATTTTTCTATGTTCAACACAAGAGAATAATTTTGTTTCTCAACAACATTAAGAAAGAGAAAGCTACATATCTCACATTTCTCACCATACTGGTAATTCTCATTTAATGTTTTAGAAAACTAAAGGAAATAAGAAGTTATTGCCTTGAAAAGTCAAGAGAACTACCTTAAGAATATCTGAGACATGCGTGTGCACGCATGTGTGTACATGCGCACGCCCCCACAACTATAATCCTTCCAAAAGGCATTTAATAGGTTTAGATTTACTTTGGCCAGTGTAGAGAAGTATCTTGGATATATATCTTTAAGATATTAATCACGTATGCTACCAAACACGTGTACACTGACTTATGTCATAAAGATTCACTTTGACTTGCATGCCTTTCCATACTCTGTTAGAAAACCTGTGGAGATGAATGCTTACATAGCTGTGATAAATCATTTAGCTACATTGCTAACAGGAACCGACAGTGATGTAAATATCCTTTACAAATGCAGCACAACCTCAGGGGTTTTTTCCCCCATAAAGAAGATTCAAGTAGATCTTTTTATAACATAAAATTTTGATTTTTCACTCAAAATCATATTTTCAGGTTTCCTCCGTTAAGAACACTCTGTGCAAGCAGAAGAAATTAGTCTCTCATATTACTTGGAACGTTTTGCCTGAGATGCTGCTTTAAGCTAATATCTAGTTATTGTAGCAGCCTTGTGTCAATGCTGTACCAATTTATAATGAGGGGAAAATTTGTTCAGGCACTATAGATTTTATTAATAACTTTTAAGACCTCAAATTGAGAACTTGAACCAATTACTATAATACAGAATGAAAGTAAAATATACCTGCATAGCAATTCATAGTGTTTTATTTATAGCCTTATGTTACATATCATAACTCTTGGTGATAAATAATTACACTGTGGCCAGGAGCAGCACACAGGATTCAATTATTATTGGCAAAAAGGAAGGGTCTGCAACAGTAGCAAAATGAAAACCAGTATTATATTTATAAGCATATGGCTTATATTTGTAATATTCCCCTTTGGAACACTGAAAATTGTTAGACTTTGAGATAAAACCTGAGGTTACAACTGAGAAGTATTATATTCCTATTGGTAAAAGTGTGTGCTCTAGATATCTACAGTTCCTACAAGGGGGTTTGAACATATATTTTTGATAGGCCTCAAAAAGAATAAAAGTGTGAACATGACTGAAATATGAATAATTTATTTAAAATGAAATCTTAAAAACATGTTGAAAATTACTCTTTGCGCTGAAAACCATAGAAAAGACACACACACACAGACACACACACACACACACACAAACACTAGAATATAGAAAGTATCTAGAAATAAGGACAAAATATAAATATAACTTTAAAAAAGGCAGCACACTAAAATGCACAATATTCCACAGGGAATATGGTCAATCCACACGTAGGAAACTGAGGGAAAAGAGGTAGACTATAAAGCTCAGATTTCAAGACTGGAGCCTTGCTATCTGACTATGTCTATTAGCTAAGAAGATGCTGTCTGTGTAGTGGGCATTTAGAACAACTCTGCTCTCCCAAAAGGACCACAGCCTGGGTAGAGCTGTTTGTCTACAATTTGGAAGGGTGGGTCAACACCATGTCACCTAAACATAATAGTGATCCTATTCCCTAAAACAATAAACAGGGAGCTTAGACATGAAGCTCGAGCCAAGATGGGACACATGAAAGTGCGCAAGGTCAAGCAAAAGATGCCTTCTGTATAAGATGACTTTAAAATGAAGTATTTTAAAGTACATGAGGAAAGCCAACATAATTAGAAATAATATACTCAACAAACCAAAAAAGCAGACATTAGAATGGCTAGCAATAATAAAGCAATATGAAAAGACTATAGTGCAAATAATTGTATTATTTATGAATAAAAATGTGAGTTTTAACTGCTACGGTTTGAATGTTTGTGTCCTCTGAAGAATTCATGTTGACACTTAATCCCTGATACAACAGTATGAAGATGGGCGGGGGGCCCTAGCAAGTGATTAGGCCATAAGGGTTCTGTCCTCATGAAGCAATTAGGTACTTATAAAAAGGCTTGACGGGGCTGGGTGCGGTGGCTCATGCCTGTAATCCCAGCATTTTGGGAGGCTGAGGCGGACGGGTCACCTGAGGCCAGGAGTTCGAGACCAGCCTGACCAACATGGAGAAAGCCCATCTCTACTAAAAATACCAAAAAAAACCCAAAAAAAAACAAAAAAAAAATACTTGATGGGGCAAGTTTGTCCCTCTCCTTCTTTCCACCATGTGAGGACACATCATTCATACCCACTGGAGGATGCAGCAACAAAGTGCTATCTTTGAAACAGGCAGCAGCCCTCCAGAGACCAAATCTGCTGATGCCTTGATCTTGGACTTCTCAGTCTCCAGAACTGTAAGAAATACGTATATATTATTTATTAATTACTCAGTCTTTGGTATTATGTTATAGAGGAACAAATGAACTAAAACAATTATAAACAAGTGTTTTAAAAATAAGACCAAAAATACAAGTTGTATTAGTCCATTCTTGCACTGCCATGAAGAACTACCTGAGACTGGGTAATTTATGAAGAAAAAAGGTTTAATTGACTGACAGTTCCACGGGCGGTACAGGAAGCATATCTGGGGAGGTCTCGGGAAACTTACAAACATGACAGAAGGTGAAGGGGAAGCAGTCACATCTTCATATGGTGGAGCAGGAGAGAGAACAAAACGGGAGGTGCTACACACTTTCAAAAAACCAGATCTTTTGTAAGAACTCTATCACAAGACAGCACCAGGGGGATAGTGCTAAACCATTAGAAGCCACTGCCATGATTCCATCACCTCCTGCCAGGCCCCACCTCCAACCCTGGGGCTTATAATTCAAAGTGAGATTTGAGTGGGGACAAAGAGATAAACCATATCACAAGTCAAGAGCCAATTTTGGAGATAATTGCATTTATTTTCAAAATGACAAAATGCATACGTGAAAACTGTATAAATAAATTAAGACAAATTTAGAGGATACCACCAAATACAGTACAAATATATAAGGAATGGGAAATAAAGATAAAATTTAGATGTCTAAAATTTAGCATAGTACAAAGAGTACACCTTGAAGTAGACAAAAAAAGAAATAGTTAAGAGACAACATGAGAAAAGCTAATTGCTGAAAAACACAAGTTCTCAAATGGAAAAATTTAAAATAATTGACAAATGGAAAGTACTTGGATTTAACACAGTAAAATTTCTGAATACCACAGATAGATATGAGATTTTCTGAAAGGAAAATTTCATCTTTCTATGTTTATGTTTGTGCATGTATAGCTAGATAGCTAGGTAGCTGCATGGATAGTTGAATAGACAAAGAAAGAGAGATAAATAATAGATACATACACATATTCATACATACATATATGCAGACATACATCAAAAGAAATAGATATATACCTCTATATATTACAATTTATAACATACATATGCATACATAAGAACAATGGGCAAAGACAAATATTGTAAAACAAAAAAAGTTATATTAAGTCATTATGTTACTATTGCTTTTATTGAAATATATTTATCTGAGCGTGAGTACCATATGATAACCTGACTCTTTTTTCACTGTTTAACAATGAGATTGATTGAGCTAGACATGGACAACTCTCTGAAAAAGTGTCTGCATTGAATGATATCCAGTGTCTTGTCTTTTTATTTTCTATTATTCGCTTTCATGGAATTTTGAAATTATCAGTAATTTATTAATTATTTTACAGTAAAAGAGACTGGTGTACATTTATTAAATATCTGCACATTTACATATTCTTATTTCTTACTATAATTAGCTTACTTATAATTAAAAAATCAAATGCATGAACTTTGCAAGACTGAAAAATAAAAGGCTTTCTAAAATAATTTTTTAAAAGTAAGAAATAGCATCTTTATTTATTTTATTCTTTAATCTGTACATACTTTTCAGTTTCAATAATTCATATTTTTATGTGTGTTCTCAATGGCAATAATTATCTTAAATTTATAGTGACTTCAAATGAGATTGATTCTACTAATTAATAAAAATTGTGGTATAATGTTGTTTTAGTTATGGAAAGACTAAACACCCTACCAAACTTAACTAAAATGGAGTGGGCTGAGAATAAACCACCAACAACCAAAAAACCTAAGAATGACTCTGTCAGTTAAAAGCTCTGCTCCTCTGGCCCGGCAGCCTGCTGTACTCTGCAGGATTCAGGGATCCTGGCTTCTTTCTTCTTGTTGCTCCATCTACCTTTTGTCATTAGACCTGTCTAAATTGTCAAAACAAAACAAACAAAAACCAAAAACAAAGATTTCTGTTAAATCACCATTGCAGTTAACACAAAAGAAGGGAAAGAGGAGATATAGGCTAATCAATGTACTGTTAGGCAAGTTAGATGGATATTGGACCCAGCACTTATACTCACACAGCAAATTTAGACACATGAAATTAGTACGTGCAAAGGGGAATGAATGGTTTATTGGCCAGCCAAGTGCTCCAGGAGCCCAGGAAGAAAGTACGTCTTAATGGGAAATTTATTACTATTGAGATATCTATGGGATTATAGAAACTGAATCCTATCTTTAAACACTGAATGTTTTCAACTTTCTCTGACTACAGGGTGTATTAGAGCACCACATTATCATATTTCCAAAGTTCTGCTCTTCTTTGTAATGGACAGCAACTCCATACACACCTTATTACTTAATTACTGTTAGGACAAAAGAAGTACACAAAACCCTGAAATCCATTCTTCTATGAATTTTATTTTTGTCTAGTGCTATTTGAATGTAAATTTAACAAGGCACATTTGGCAGACAGTTTCTAAAACTACCACTTCCCTACCAAAATAAACAAGGAGAACAGTTTCCTCCCCATCTATGAGTAAGCTATTTCTCATTTTTAAATCTGTTTTTGAACAACATAATGCTGTTCAGTTGACATTCTGAGATGTCTGAGCTTGGACAGTGAAGCAGTAGCTTCTATTTCTTACTTTCAGAGCTACTCCATTAAGAACTCCAGGTATCTTACTAGAAGAGAGGCCACACAAAAGAGGACTACAGCTCTTGACTTGTGGGTGGAGTAGTTTTTAGATGTTTCAGCCCCAGCCAAGATATGGATTGAATTGTTTCAGAGACTTCAAGCGAGGCTAACAGAGGCTAAATATCTAGGTACTCAGCCAGCCTAGAGTATTTAGAGAAGTAATACAATTTTTCTTTTAAGCAACTATTTTTCGAAGAAGTTTGTTATGCAGCAATTTGCACCAATAAATAAATGAAATAATGTATTACCATATTTGCAGAAAGAAAAAAATGAAAAACAAACAGATGATTTTTAAATTCAGCTTAGGTCCTAAAGATATCAGATTTCTGAAATCCTTATGACAACACATTAGTGCAGTTTGCAATATATTCTCCCAGCAAATAAAGCTGCTATGATTTCCCATTTCATTGACACAGGTGTCTCATCAAAAGAAAGGAGATAATAGTCTCTTTCTCCACAATGCTGCTGAGATAATTGGTATACTCTTGTCAGTTAAGGTCAGCTCATTACCGTAAAGATAATGATTAAATGGGAGAATTTTGAAAACCAACTTAGTAACAAGAATTACTGGCTTGTAAAGACAAGGTAGAGGAACAAAATGTTCATGTTGTTTTACAAAACTCTATGTACCTGTGTAAGCCTCGCTTATTAACAGGATAGATTTAGAAGAAGATAATAATTTTAAAAGCAACTTAGATACGGCCATGACCCACAAAACAATAAGAATTACAGTGATTCTCATGGTGATGCAGAAGCACAGTGAACAGGGAAATAAATCCATATACAAAGTAAACAATTCTAATGAGGATAAGTTGTTGTCTATCCATGCAGAAAGGCATCCAATATACAACTATTAACCAAGTAGCTAGTCGGTTCCCCTTAGGAAAGGTTATATCAGAGATTTATCATTAGCTTCTTTATTACAAATACAATAGAAACTCATAACTTTTCATTTTTAAGTACAGATCCTTGACTTGTTGTTTCTTTGAAGTTGATTAGTAAATGCTGTGGTACAGAGAATATATACTCTGCTATACCCAATTACTAGACTAGATTTAGGAATTTATGTTTTGTGAGTACTCTCATACACACAAAGTCTCAGTGCTTTTTTGCAGTTTTGAATATCTTTTGTTTAATATTTATGTTTATGACAAGAATTTTGAGCACTGTTCACATATGTTGCAATTTCATTTTAAAATAGAAATTTCCTACTTTTTTTTCAGGATTTGGAAGAATAGGCTGAGACTGTAAGTTAGGCTTTAAAACCTATTGCTACTGGCATTTAGCTCTATAAATAATTTTCTGTAAATAGTAATCACAATAAAATATGAAAATAAATTTGAAACAGATTAGCTAAATATTGCAAATTTCACCTCTGATTTGCAATTCCATGTTTATTAAAGATGATTATTATTTTAATACCATACAAATATTAGCATTCTGAATTTGTAAAATAGATATATAAAATATAATACTTATTTGGAGAAAATTATTTACAAATATCTCATATTTATATATGTTCTAGGTCCTCTGAACAAAGGCATTTGTAGCCAAGTGAAGGATATTTTTATAAGGAAACATTATAGGATAGTAAAGTGTAGGGACATTACCCTCCTCGATGCTGTACTGAGATAGTCAAGATAAAGCATAAAGACCTAGCCTTCTCTTCAAGGGAGATTTGCTTATATTCTGAGCTGAAGATAATCTCTCTCTCTCTCTCTCTCTCTCTCTCTCTCTCTCTCTCTCCCTCTCATCCTCTCTCACACACACATCCACTTCTTCTGTATATCCAGAATGGAGGGTGAGCAGATCACCAACAGTCCTATATAGTATACAAATTGCATAATTTTGTGGTTTCTTTCCTATGATGCATCTACTACAAGCACGGATAACATCTAACCCTCTCGACAATGCTCTGCGGGTATTAGGTTCAGGGAATGACACACGATTCACAATTTCTCATATAGAAATATATTTTTCTTTGAGATGGAGTTTCCCTCTTGTTGCCCAGGCTGGAGTTCAATGGCCCGGTCTCAGCTTACTGCAACCTCCTCCTGGATTCCAGAGATTCTCCTGCCTCAGCCTCCCGAGTAGCTGGGATTACAGGTGCCCATCACCGTGCCCAGCTAATTTTTTTTTATTATTTTTAGTATAGACAAGGTTTCACCATGTTGGTCAGGCTGGTCTTGAACTCCTGACCTCAGGCGATCTGCCCACCTTGGCCTCCCAAAGTGTTGGTATTACAGGTGTGAGTCGCTGCACCTGACCAGAAATATACTTTTTATGCCAGTTTAGTTGAGGATATATATCATGAAAGGGTGCTAGATTTGTCAAAAGCTTTTTCTTCATCTATTGAGACGATCATACGATTTTTGTTTCTAATTCTGTTTATGTGATGTATCACATTTGTTGACTGGCATATGTTAAACCATCCCTGCATCCCTCCTTTGAAACCTACTTGACTGCGATGTGTTATCTTTTTGATATGCTGTGAGTTTCAGTTAGTTCGTATTAACATTTTGTTGAGGATTTTTGCGTCTACATTCATCAGGGATATTGGTCTGTAGTTTTTGTTTTTTGTTATGTCCTTTCCTGGTTTTAGTATTAGGATAATACTGGCTTCATAGAATCATTTAGGAAGGATTCCCTCTTTCTTTATCTTTTGAAATAGTTTCAATAGGAACGAGTATCAAAAGATCATTCAAAAACAGATTATTTAATTTCCATTACACAGTTTTGAGGATTCCTTTTTGGACTTAATTTCCAGTTTTATTCAACTGTGGTCTGAAACAACACTTGTTATGATTTTGACTTTTTAAAATTTATTGAGACTTGCTTTGTGGCATATCATATGGTCTATCTTGAAGAATGTTCTATGTGCTGATGAAAAGAATGTATATTCTGCAGTTGTTGGGTATAATGTTCTATAAATATCCATTAAGTTCATTTGTTCTAGGGTGTATTTTAAGTTTCTTTGTTGACTTTCTGTCTTGATAGTCTGTCTAGTGCAGTCAGTGGACTATTGAAGTCCCCCAATATTATTGTATTGCTGTTTACCTCATTTCTTATGTGTAGTAGAAATTATTTCATAAACTTGAAAGCTCCAGTTGAAGGTTGCATTTATATCTAGGATTGTAATATCTTCCTGTTGGGCTAATCCTTTTATCATTATATAATGTCCTACTTTGTCATGCTTTTAATATTGTTTCTTTAAAATCTGTATTGTCAGATATGAGAATAGCTACTCCTGCTTGTTTTGGTTTCCATTTGTGTGGAATATCTTTTTCTACCCCTTTAGCTTAAGTTTATGTGAGTCCATATATGCTCAGTGAGTCTCTCGAATACTGCAGATACTTTGTTGGTTAATTTTGTATCCATTGTGCCATTCTGTATCTTTTCACTGGAGTGTTTAGGCTGCTTACATTCAACATTAGTGTTGAGATGTGAGGTACTGTTCTATTCATCATGTTAGTTGTTGCCTAAATATCTTGTGTTTCTCATTGTGTTTTTGTTTTATAGGCCCTTTGAGATTTATGCTTTACAAAGGTTCTATTTTAGTGAATTGTGAGACTTTGTTTCAAGATTTAGAACTCCTTTTAGCCTTTACTGTAGGACTTGTTGGGTAGTGGCAAATTCTGTCAGCATTTATTTGCATTTGGCATAGAAGGGACATAGCTCAAAAATAACAAAAACCATCATCAAACAAACCCAAAGCCAACATCATACTAAATGGGGAAATGTTGAAAGCATTTCCCCGAAGAACTGGAATAAGACAAGGATGCCTGCTTCCACCACTTTTATTCAACATAGTACTGGAAGTCCTAGCCAGAGCCATCAGAGGAGAGAGAGAAATAAAGGGCATCCAAATTGGAAAAAGCAAAGTCAAATTGTCACTGTTCTCCAATTATATTATTGTATACCTTGAAAACCCTAAAGACTCATGCAATAAGCTCCCAGATCTCATAAATGAATTCATTAAAGTTTCAGGATACAAAATGAATGTGCACAAATCAGTTTCACTGCTATACACCAACTACCAAGCTGAGAATCAAATCAATAATTTAATCTCCTTTACAAGAGCAGAAAAGAAGAAAATAAAACACTTAGGGATATACTTAACCAAGAAGGTGAACAATCTCTACAAAGAAAAAAAACAAAGCACATCTGAAAGAAATCATAGATGTCACAAACTAGTGGAAACACATCCCATGCTCATGGATAGGTAGAAATAATTTTGTGAAAATGACCATACTGTCCAAAACAATCTAGAGTCGATGCAATTCTCATCAAAATACCATCATCATTCTTTACAGAACTAGACAAAAAAAAAAAAAGTCCTAAAATACATATGGAACCAAAATGAGCCTACATGCCAAAGCAACACTATGCAAAAAGAACAAATTTGCAGGCATCACATCATCCAACTTGAAATTATACTACAAGACTATAGTTACCAAAACAGCATGGTACTAGCATAAAAATAGGCATATAAACCAAGGGAACAGGATAGAGAACCCAGAAATAAAGCCAAATACTTATAGCCAACTGATCTTTGACAAAGCATATAAAAACATAAAGTGGGGAAAAGACAGTCTGGTGCTAGGAAAACTGACCAGACACATGTACAAGCAAAGAATTGGATCCTTATCTCACGCCTTACACAAAAATCAACTCAAGATGAATCAAAGACTTAACCTTCACAATCTGTACATCTGACAAAGGACTAATATCCAGAATCTACAGGAACTCAAACAAATCAGCAAGAAGAAAACAAACAATCCCATCAAAAAGTGAGCTAAGGACATGACTAGAAAATTCTCAAAAGAAGATATACGAACAGTCAACAGACATATGAAAACAAGCTCAACATCACTAATTATCAGGGAAATGCAAATTAAAACCACAATCAGATACCACCTTACTCTCCAAGAATGGCCATAATTAAAGATTCAAAAAGTAGAAGATTTTGGCATGGGTGTGATGAAAAGGGAACTATTTTACACTGCTGGTGGGAATGTAAACAAGTACAACGACTATGGAAAAACATTATGGAGATTCCTTAAAGAACTCAAACTACCATAAGATCCAGCAGTCCCACTACTGGGTATCCACCCAAAAGAAAATAAGTCATTATATGAAACATACATACCAACACACATGTTTATAGTAGCACAACTCACAACCGCAAAATTATGAAGTCAAACTAAATCTCCATCAAACGTCTGGATAAAAAAAAAAAGTCACAAGTATACAACATGGAATACTACTTAGCCATAAAACAAAACTAAATAATGGTGTTTGAAGCAACTTGGATGGGGTTGGAGGCCATTATTTTAAGTAAAATAACTCAGGATTGAAAAATCAAATTTTTGTTTTCCCTTATAAGTGGAAGCTAAGCAATGAGGATACAAAGTCATAAGAATGATAAAATGGACTTTAGGAACTTGGGTTGGGGGAAGAGTGGGAGGAAGTGGTGGTTAAAATACTACATATTGTGTACAGTGGCCACTGCTTAGATGATGGGTACACCAAAATCTCAGAACTCACCACTGAAGAACTTGTTCATGTTACCAAAAACCACCTGTTTCCCAAAAAACTGTTGAAATAATATAATAACCAAAAGACATACAATTTTTACATAGATCATAGGTGAGGAGTTAAATGTTATATTTTACTAAAAATGTATGTATATTCCACTAGGGCTTAAAACTGATCACATAATGATGTCATATTGATATCATCACATAAAATTTTCTTCCAACTTTCAAGCAAATGACTGTAGGGAAATGATAAAGACATTCTCAAACATTTCCAGTGGAAAAAAAAAAAAGGTGAATCTTTTCAGACCTAATTTATTTACCTAAATATTGCTAAGTATTATTTTTTTCATAACAAGTAAAATATTGCTTTCTTCCATGGAAGAGAAGTCCTTGTGATCTTTTGATATAAATGAAGGATAAAATTCCACTGGCCTGAGGCCATCACTTAGTTTTGTCTGTTAGTCGAAAGCATGAGCTTCTGTCACATTTTCTCTGGAAAATTGTCTATTTTTAATTACTTTCTCTAGTTTTAGTAAAACATATTAAATGTACAATAAAACATATCCATTATTAGATTATAGTTTGATTATTTTTGAAAATTGTATACAATTGCATAGCAACCACCAAAATCAAGATATGGAACATTTTTGTAATTTGAAAATTTACCTCCATGTCATATGCAGTCAAGCTATTCCACTGCTCCTTAGCACACGAAAATTACTGATATGCTTTTGTATTATTGTTTTGCCTTCTCTGGATTTCACAAAAATATAATTATGCTTCATATAGTCTCTGGATTGACTTTTTAAAATTTAGACTAATTATTTAAAATTCATCATACTATTGTTTCTGTTAATAATTACTTTACTTTGTAGTATTTCACAATATATATATTATTAAAACACCTGTTTTGACACCAGTTGATAGACATTTAGGTTGTCTTCTAATTTTAAGTGTTAATAGCAAGATTTCTATGAACTTTAATATGGTGCTATTTGTCTAAAATACGTTCTCTCTTGTAATAAAATACCTAGGAGTGGGATTGCTGAGTTACACGATAGGGATATGTCGAAGTTGAAAATCTTCCCACTAGTAGTGTATGAGTTCCATTTGTTCCACAAACTTATCATAATTTAGTGTTGCTATGATTTTACCTTTATCCATTCTAGTGGCTGTGTAGTAGTAACCCGCTATTGCTGTTTTTTTTTTTTCCTTTTAAATTTACATTTCCTAGATGAATAGTGAAATTGAATCTCGTATGCTTATTGTTTAATTCTTCAGGGATTTGTCTTCCAAAATATTTCCTTGTAGATTTTCTAAAACAAACTTTCTCTCAGGCTTGTCATGACTATTCTTAATTATCATATAAACAGTAAGAATTTCAGTTTATTCTTTTGTTGTGTTTTGTGTATTTTCTGCCTTAAAAATTTTACCTAATGCAATATCACAAATTTTACTATAATTATTACATGTATAACATTTACATGGGTAAATCTATGACAGATTTCAATTTTGGGTAGCATAAAAGTTAAAATTCATTTTTTCTTGTTTACTACTTTGGAATCCTTGTTTAAAATAAATTAATTATAAAAGTTCAGTTCAATTTGGATTCAAATCAGTTCTTTTGGTATATATTTCTACATTTAGTTGACTACCACAGTACAGAACCTATACATATTAAAAGGACAATAAGGCAATTTACATGACAATACATTTGAACAATTAAATGAAATGTACAAGTATCTTCACAAATGTAAATTACCAAAAATTACACATAACTGCCTCAAAAGGAAGTTTCAGACTCAGATAGTTAAAACATTCAATTGTATCAACTATATAAAGAATAAATAATATCAATTTTATATATTTCCAGGAAATAGCTAATGAGGTAGTCTTTAACTCATTATAAGGTTAATATTGCCCTTAAACTAATTCAACGACATTAGAAAATGGAATTTTACAGATCAATAATCCTTATTAGCAGATGTGCAAAAATTCTTAAAATTTTCACAAATGAAGTACACAAGTAGAAAAGGATAAGAAGCCATAACAAAATACAGTTAATTTTGAGAAAGCAAGGGTTAGTTTAGCATTTGAAAATCAGTAGATTTCACAAGTTATAAAATTACAGAAAAAAAATCACGTGTCATTTGTTTAGGGAACGGTTTCAAATGCATTAGCAGAACTGGTTTATTACATTTAATGTCTTGTATTTTGATATGTAGAGGATCTATAGTGATATCTACTCTTTTATTCCAAACATTGGTAGATTTTGTTTTATTTTGTTTTGCTTACATATCTCTTTTTGTGTCCATTTGTCAAGTTAGCAGCTAACTAGTTTACGAATCTTTTCAAGGAATAAGGCTTCGGTTTTATTATGTCTTCTGTTTATTAATTTTTTACTTGATTGATTTCTGCTCCTATTTTATTATTTCTGTCCTTCTTACTTTGTGTTTTGCTCCTTTTATCTTATGCCCTTAAGGTAAGATTAGATTATCTTTGGGGATTGCTGTCTCCCTTTAATTCTGAATTTTTAATATAGTTTGAAGTTTAAGCATATTTACAATTGATGTGCTCTCTTCAAGAAATGTCCCTCTTTATCACTGGTCTTCTTAATTTTTGTCTTCTAATTTGTTTTACTTAATATATACCTAATATTAACATAGTCACCCCAATATATTTGTTTAGTATTTGAGTGGTATGTTTTTCTTTTCCTTTTTTCCTTTCAGATTCTCGGAGTACAGGTGCTTGTTACGTGGGTATATTGCATACTAGTGAGATTGGGCCTCTAGTTTACCCATTATCCAAAGAGTGAGCATTGTACTTGATGGGTAATTTTCTAACCCTTGCATCATCCCCATTTTGGAGTACTACATGTCTATTATTTCCATCTTTATATTCATGTGTACCCAGTGCTTATCTCCCACATGTAAGCGAGAACATGTGGTATTTGGTTTTCTGTTTCTTAATTTACAGAGGATAATAACCTCAAGCTCCATCCATGTTACTACAAAGGACATAGTTTTATTCTTTTTTGTTGCTGTATAATATTCCAAGGTGTTTACATACCACATTTTCTTTATCCAGTCAACCGCTGATGGATACTTAGGTTGACTTCCTGACATTGGTATTGTGAATAGTGCTGCAATGAGCATATAAGTACAGTTGTATTTTTGTTCTAATTTCTTTTTTTTTTGGGGGGGAGGTAAAGATCCAGTGGGACTGCTGGGTTGAGTGGAAGTTCTATTTTCAGTTTTTTGAGAAATCATCACACTGTTTTGTGTAGAGGTTCAACTAATTGACACTCCCATCAACAATGCAGAAGCACCAGGCGCGGTGGCTCACGAGCCTGTAATTCCAGCACTTTGGGAGGTTGAGGCGGGCGGATCAAGAGATCAGGAGATGGAGACCATTATGGCTAACATGGTGAAACCCCGTCCCTACTAAAAATACAAAAAATTAGCCGGGCGTGGTGGCGGGCGCCTGTAATCCCAGCTACTTGGGAGGCTGAGGCCGGAGAATGGCCTGAACCCAGGAGGCAGAGCTTGCAGTGAGCGGAGATCCCGCCACTGCACTCCAGCCTGGGCAACAGAGCCAGACTCCATCTCAAAAAAATAAATGAATAAAAGAAGTAAAAATTTAAAAATGAAGAAGCATTCCTTTTTCTCTGCATCTATGCTAACATCTGTTGTTTCTTTACTTTTTAATAAAAGCCATTCTGATTGCAGTAAGATGATACTTTATTGTGGTTTTAATTTGTATTTCTCTGATGATTAGTGAGTTAAGAATTTCTTCATATATTTGTTAGATGCTTACTTGTATTTTATCTTTTGTTGAATGTCCTTCCATGTTCTTTGCCCAGGTTTTAATTTTTTTTTTTTTTTTTTTAATTGTTGAACTATCTTGACTCACATGTAGATTGTGGATATCAGTTTCTTTCTTTCTTTCTTTCTTTCTTTCTTTCTTTCTTTCTTTCTTTCTTTCTTTCTTTCTTTCTTTCTTTCTTTTTTTTTTTTTGTCAGAGGCATAATCTGCCAATACTTTCTCCCAGTCTGTAGATTGTCTGTTAATTCTTTTAATTATTTATTTTGCTGTGCAGAAGCTTTTTAATTATTTAAGTTCAATTCCTCTATTATTGTTTTTGTTGTGTTTGTCTTGGGGTCTTCACCATAAATTCTTTGGCCAGGCCAATGTCCAGAAGAATCTTTCTTATTCTTTTTTCCTTCCATTTTCAAATACAGACAGGGTCTCACTGTGTCACCTAGGCTGGAGTGCAATGACATGATGATATCCCACTGCAACAGCTAACTTTTGGACTTAAATGATGCTCCAAGTTCAGCATCCCAATTAGCTGGGACTATAGGTGTGCACCACCATGCCCAGCTATTTTTTTTTTTTAATTCTTTTTTACATTTTGTAGGGTCAGGGGCTTACCATTTTATCCAGGCTGGTCTCAAACTCATTCGCTCAAGCAGTTCTCCCACTTCAATCTCCCAAAGTGCTGGGATTATAAATATTAGACACTGTACCAACATTTTCTGAGATTTTCTTTTAGGATTTCTATAATTTCTGGTCTTATGTTTAAGTTTTTAATACTGCATCAGTTAATTTTTGTAAACAGTGAACGATAGAGGTCCAGTTTCATTCTTCTACATATGGCTAGCCAATTTTCTCAGCATCATTTATTGAACAAGGTATTTTTCTCTATTGTTTCTTTTTGTCAAACTTTGTCGAGGATCAGTTCAATATATTTATGTGGCTTTATATATAGGTTCTCTCTTCTCTTTCCTTAATCTGTGTTAGTTACTATTTTTGTACCAGTACCATTTGGTTTTAGTTAATGTAGCCTTGGAGTATAATTTGAAGATAGGAGACATTTTTATTTTTATTTTTTATTTTTTATTTTGGTTAAGATTCTTTTGACTATTGGGGATATGTTGTTTGTAGTCCCATATGAAATTTAGGATTTTTTTCTTTTTTGCTAATTGTGTGAAAAATAACATTGGTAATTTAATAAGGATTGTGTTGAATCTGTAGATTGATTTGAGCAGTAAGGCAATTTTAATGACATTGATTCTTTCAATCAATGAAAGATTCTTTCTTTCTTTCTTTTTTTTTTTTTTTTTGATTGATGAGGAATTGTTTAATGGGTACACAGTTTCAGCTTTGCAAGATGAAAAAATTCTATAGATTGCACAACAGTGTGAGTACCCTTAACACTACTGAACTGTAGACTTAAAAATGGCTAAGATGGCAAAATTTATATTACGTATTTTATCACAATTACAAATAGACAATATTTTAAGTAAAATGAAATGTTATCTTACCTATCAAATTATCAGAGTTTAAATTACAGCACTAAATATATTAAAACATCCTGACTGTAACTATAACGTTTTATATATATACTGTGTATTTGATTTTTATGACACATACAATGCATGAATATAATAGCAAATATCTTCAGAAGAATTGTCTGCATTACTATCACCACTTCTTTCCCGTTTGTCCTTTCTGCAATCTTTCCTAGTCAGCCTGTCAGTCCACACCTTCACTGAAACTACTCTTAAACTCGACATCAAATTGTATGCTGCTAAGTTCAATTTGAGTTCAATTTCTAATGAAAGATTCTTTCAATCAACACTATATAATTCTTTCAATCAACACTACGAATATAAATGTATTCAGTTCCCATAAGCATAGGATATTTTTTCATTTGTTTGTGTCATCTATGATTTCTTTCATCAGAGTTTTATGGTTTCCTTGTAGTTATCTTTCACCTCTTTTGTTAAGTATATTTGTAAGTATTTTATTATTAGTAGTAGTAGTATTTGCAGCTGTTGTAAAGGAAATGAGTATTTTATTTGATTCTCAGCTTTGTATTCATTGGTGTACAGCAGAGCTACTGATGTGTGCACATTAATTATGTGTCCTGAAACTTTAACGAATTCATTTATAAGAAATAGGAGCTTATTGGATGAGTATTTAGGGTTTCTAGGTATAAGATCCTATCATCAGAGAACAGCAACAGTTCGACTTCATCTTATTACTTTGAGGTATGTTCCTTTGATGCATAGTTTGTTGAGGGTTGTTTTATTAAAAAAGAATGCTGGATTTCATCAAATATCTTTTCTGCATCTATTGATATGATAATATGGTTTTTGTGTGATGAATCACAGTTACTGATTTGCAGATGTTGAACCATCCTTGCATTACTGGAATAAAATTTGCCTGATTGTGATGAATTGTATTTTTGATGTGCTGCTGGATTCAGCTTATCAGAGTTTTGTTGATGATTTTTCATCTACGATCATCAGGGGTATTGGCCTGTAGTGTTCTTTTGGTTATTGTTGTGTCCTTGCCTAATTTTGGTATCAGGGTAATCATGGTTTCATAAAATGAATTAAGGAGGAATCCCTTCTCCTCAATTTTCTGTAATAATTGCAACCACCTCTACTTTATACATCTGGTAAAATTTCACTGTGAATCTGTGCCACTGGGCTTTTCTTTGTTGGAAGTTTTTTGTTGTTGTTAAATTGTATTACTCTTTACTGGTCTCTTCAGGATTTCTTTTCTTCCTGGTTCAATCTCAGGACCTTGAATGTTTCAAGGAAGTCATCCATTTTTCTAGTCATTCTAATTTTTGTGCATAAAGGTGTTCACAGTAATCTTTGATGATCTCTTGTTTTCCATGGTTATCAGCTGTAATATCCCTTTTCTTATATATGATTGTATTTCCAATTATTTTATACTTTCAAAGAACCAACTTTTCATTAATTAATTATTTTGGGAGGCCTTCTTCTCGTTTAGTTCTTTTCTCTGATATCTTTGTTACTTCTTTTCTCCTGCTAGCTTTGAGTTCAGATTGTTCTTGTATTTCTGGGACCTTAAGGTTTGATTATAGGTTGATAATTTGAGATCTCTCTTTCTGACCTGGGCATTTAACACTGTAAACTTTCCTCTTAGCACTGCTTTCACTGTACTCCAGAGGTTTTGATATGTTGTGTCTCTCCTCTCATTTGTTCAAGTTTTGTTTTTTTAATTTTTTACCTTAATTTACTTGTTTACCTAAAGATCATTCAAGAGCAAGTTGTTTAGCTTCCATGTACTTGTGCTGGTTTCAGAGTTCTTCTTGGTGTTGATTTCTAATTTCATTCCGCTGTGGTTTTAGCAGATACTTGACATGATTTTGATTTTTAAAAAATGTATTAATACTTGATTTATGATGAAGCATATGGTTGATTTTAGAGGATGTTCCATGTGGGGATGAAAAGAATGTATATTTTGTAATTGTTGGAGAGAATGCCCTGTAATATCTAAAAGGTTCATCTGGTCTATAGCCCAGTTTAAGTCTAGATTTTCTTGTTGATTTTCTACCTTGGCAATCTGTCTAGTGATGTCAATGGGGTTATGAAATCCCCATTATTATTGTATTACTATCAATATATTTCCTTAGGTATAGTAGTATTTATTTTACACATCTTGATGCTCCAGTGTTGGGGGTATGTATATTTAGGACAGTTAAATCTTATTGGTGTATTAAATCCTTTATCATAATATAATGCAATATTTTTTGTCCTGTTTAAAATTTGCTTTGTTTAAAGTCTGCTTTATATGATAATAGCTACTCTTGCCCACTTTTGTTCTCCATTTATGTGATATGTCTTTTCCACCCATTTATTTTGAGTCTGTAGCTATCTTTAGCCAGTAGACATATCTCTTATAGTCAGCAGAGGTTGGTCTTGTTTTTATCAAGTTTACCACTCTGTAACTTTTAAGTGGAGCATTTAGATTATTTACATTTAACGTGAACAATATAATAATATACATTTATATTACATTTATATTTGTAATGTACCTTTATATTCTGTTCATTTATATATACAGTATATATAATATATATTTATATGTACATTTATATTATAAATAATATAAAAATACAGAAAATGTAAATAATATTCACATTAAATGTAATTTAATATTTATATGTGAGGTTTTGTTTCAGTCATAGTGTTATTAGTTACTTGCCTTGGAGTCACCATTGTGTAATAACTTTATAGGATCTGTAAGCTTTGTATTTTTGTCACATTTTACAATGGTGAGTGTCATTTTTCTGTTTCCATGTTTACAGTTCCTTTGAGCATTTCTTGAAGGATCAGGGGTGACAAACTTTCTTAACATTTGTTTTCTAGAAAATTCTTTATTTCTCCTTCATTTATGAAGCTTAGTTTGGCAAGTTATAAAATTTTCAGTTGGCTATGTATTTTTTCTTTAAAGAGGCTAAAAATTGGCCAACAATCTCTTCTGGCTTGTAGAGTTTCTTCTAAGAATTGTGCTGTTAGTCTAGCAGGATTTTCTTTATAGGTGATTTGATGCTTCTCTCTGCTCTTGGATTTTATTTTATTTTTTCCTTCATGTTGAATTTGATAGTATGATGAATGCATGCATCTTGCAGGATTTTTTTTCTGAACTTTTTGTATCTAGATGTCTAGATCTCTCCCATGACAAGAAACTTCCTTCAATTATTTCCTAAAATAGACTTTTCATACCTTTTACTTTTTCTTTTTCTCTCTCTGGAATACCTGAGTAACTTATAGGTTTTTATAACAATTTAAAATTTGAGAATATTTATAACTGATATGATGTATTATGAAATGTTTTTTATCTTTGGTCTTCTTAATTTTTGTCTTTAACTTGATTTCTTAATATATACCTAATATAGATATATATTACATATATTACCAATATTTTTGCTTAGTATTGGAATGATATGTTTTTCTATCTATTTATTCTTCACCTATGTGTGTCTTTCTATTTAAAAAACATTCTCTTCTATGTATAATATATTTAAATTTTGCCCCACTTCCCTATTCTGACAATTCTGCCTCTAATGTACAGTGTTTAATCCAATATTTTAAATATAATATGTTAAGAATATGGTTGCTTTGCATTTTATCTTCTTTTATGTTTGATTTTACATATATTCCTTGTAGATTTTTCCCTCTGTGCCTAGTTTTCAGAATATTAACATTATTTAAACATTTAAATAAGCTTCATGTTTAGATCAGTTTTCAATTTAAACAAAAATGGGAAGATAATGAAGACAGTTTCCATATTAAATACTTTGTACAAATTTTATTTTACATTTTAATGATCACTTTAGCTATGTAGTTCTTTGCATTTGAGGATTGTCTTTTCTAAGATTGCAATATATACCCTTAAATTGCTAAGTCTTTTTACAGTTCTTATTATATCATTCCATGTAAAATGTAGAACCTTGCAAATATGCGGTTAATATCACCCACATGGTTTATGCTATAGTTGATAAATAACATAATAAATATATGTGTATGTATATGTATATATCAGTATATATGTATATATGATATGTATTTTTAAATCCACGATATAATGCTGCACATTTTACTTTTAGTACTCAGTCCAGGATAAAGAATATAGGATCAATTCAATTTTACAAGATTTTCATATGTTGTAAAATTCTGGAATAACAGTGTTTAAAGATGTTTCATTCTATTCTGGCTTCCTTAGTTTCTGATAAGGTAACCATTAATCAAATTCCCAATTTTACATAATTTCTAATTTTTGTTTTACTGCTTTCATAATTTACTCTTTATCTAGAAATTTCAATAGCTAATATGAGTCTTGCTTTCTTGTGTGTGTCTGTGTGTGTGTACGTGTTCTGCTTAGTGTTTGTTGAATATCTCATATCTGTCCATGTTGTCTCCCATTAAATTTGGTAAACATTTTGTCTATTTTTACTTCAATTAGTTTTCGTTCTTCATTCCCTCTTTTCTCTACGTTTACTCCAAATGTACAGGTTCTGTATCATTGAATATTACCAACCAGTTCGAGAGGCTGTATTCATTTTTTGTTTTTTATCATATGAATGTTTATCACACTGAATAGTTTCTATTGATTCACCCAGTTATTATATTTATTACAAATATTGCAAGTTTTAAATTTCCACAAGCATTCCTTTGATTCCTTAAAAAAATTTTGATTTCTCTACCAAAGTTGTCTATATTATTTCCATAAGCAAATCCTATTTTACTTTTTTTGGAAGTAGTATTGGTGGTTGTCTTTAAAATCCATATCTAATAATTTTGACATTTGAATTATGTCAGGAACTGTCTTAGTTGATTTTCTTTTCACTTGAAAACTTGATACCTTTTCTTCATGGTCGATATTAGGATAAATCATATTGTGTTGTAGACATTATAAATGTTACATTGTGCAGAATTTGGATTCTGTTGTTTTTGTCAAATCAATATTGTTTGCTTTAGTCAGCAGTTATTTTGTTCTGATTCCAACTGTAAATACAATTCATTGCGTGATATCTATGGTCTCAGTTCAGAGCTCTTCATTTTTGTCTTAGCTGCTTTGGGTTTCTTCTCCACATGAAAAATTCAGGGATCAACCAGGATTGTGAACAGTCAGAATTTGGGATCTCCTTTCTGGCTCTTTCCTCTCTTTGTAATATCTTTCCTGGCTTCAGCATCTGGAACTCTTGGCTAGAAAGTTGGTGTGCTTTACCACTTACTCTGTTAATACAGTGGGCCAACTGCTCTTCTGCCACTCTAAAAGTCATGAAAATAGAAACACCGTTTATGCAGTTTCCTTAATCTAAGTCTCCATTCCCATGAGACTTTATCTGTTTCTTTCACAATAGCGCTTTTCCAGGAGCTACTTTTTATTATATGTTCATAATTTTTTTTTGTATGAGAATCAGTCTGATAGGAATTGATTTAATTATAACTAGAAGTAAAAATCTCAATTTCCTGTATAATTTTTATTATTGATGCAGGACAGGCAAGCCGTCAAATTGGGGCTTAGTTCAAGAGGATTCTTGGCTTTGCCGGGGAAATAATTCAAGGGTGAGCCGGCGGCGTTGAACAGCAACTTTTACTGAAGAGGCAGTGCAGCAGCAGAAGTACTACTTGTCCTGGAGGAGCAGAGCTCTCCATAGGCTATGTGCCCAGAGTTGCAGTTCAGAGGCAGTTCTGTAGTCATATTTATCCCCACTTACACTTATATGTAAATTAAGGGGAGGTTTATGTAGAAATTTCTAGGATGAGGGTGGTAACTTCTGCGTTGTTGGGTTGCCATGGAAAGGGTTGGTAACATCTGGCTGTTGCCATGTCAATGGTAAACTGACATGGCACACTGCTGAGCATATTTTATGGAGAAGTGATTTTCCTGTACCTGTATTAGCTAGTCCTCAATTTGGTCCAGTGTCTGAGCCCCAACTCTAGAGTTGAATTCTGGCTCCTGCCTCATTCTCACTGTACCCTTTCTACTTTACCCAAATCCCTTTAAATATAGTCAAAATTGAATATCACAGTCTTTAAAGAATCTAATTACTTGAAAAACAGTGCAAACTAATTAATGTATTCATTGATATTTAACTTGTTATATGATTATGAGTAGATCCCATAGCTTGTGTGTAAAACTAAATAAATTGACTGGTAGACATTGATCACCTAAAGCAGAGCTTTTGCCTACATTTTATCCTGTCATTGAAGATCAGTTAAACTAAGAGTTTGGTTTATAGTCTCTTAAAGCATATTTCTCTCAAATTTTGTATTTCACAGAATTGTTTGAGATGTCTTCTTAATAAGTTTTCAGATTGGCACAAATAAAGAGAATGCTTGAAAAATTACATCTTTTATATTAATTTGGGAAAACACAATATGAGTTTTCTATGAAAATGAATATAGCATTTTTACTTCCAATTGGTTGTGCAACATTGTATTATTTTACTGTACCCCAGAAATATTCAACATTTAGATCTAGAATGGAGCAGATTTATTTTCTATTGTATCAAAATTTGATGTCATCCAAATTAATCCTAATACAATTATGTAAATCTATTTAATCATTTTCACGGCTCATTTATTTTACACTGACAAGAATTACAAATTGTCACAATCCAAGCTATGATGAAAGTAAATGAAATGTCAAATAAATTATCACTAATAATAAAACATAATTCTCAAGCACATCAATATAATTTTTTCTATATTAATTGTAACAATGTTTATAGGATATAGTGACAACACATGTGACAATTTTACAATTAACTAATTGATTTAACATACTTATTTTTAATATTTATTTTTAAGATGCTATTGACTTATTCCAACTAACAAAGTCATAATTATGGTAACATGTGAATAACTTTATAATCATACTTGTTCAATCTCATGAAATATAAGTAAAATGTAATGCATCATTTTATCATTTAACTATATATTACTATTAACCTATGTTATTTTCTTAGCTCTGAACTATTTTAGAGCATTGAAGCAATATGGAATGGTACATAAGTAGATCCCAGGTCTCTGAGATATTAGTATACTTTTGGTGTCAATAGAATTGTAAAATAGGTACTTGCTAAGCTGATGAAAAGTCAATTTAGAATTCCTTTTAATAAGTTTATGCAAACAAAAAGACTTTCTGCATTAATCATAATAGGAAGAATTAGCAAGCATGCTTTAATCCTCCATGACCGTGCCTTTGAATGTCAATGTACTGCCAAATATCCTCAAGTCTCCTTAGTGAACAAAAGTTGTGCAGTAATATCTCTTATGGCTATGATGATAAATCTACAAGACTGTCTCCATCTATTTCCATGGCAGAAATTACCAGATATAGAAGCCAAATAGATTATCTTTCAAATTTAAAAGCAAGTAATGATATAATTATCAGTTCACTGGAGAAAAGAGTAAAATTTGACATTGATGAAGATAAATATGTCTATTAGGCAAACAGATTTGATCTGTATTTGACTTCCCATCTCTATCATCTGGCTGTGTGTATGTCTCTGTGTGTGTGTGTGTGTGTGTGTGTGTGTGTATATATATATATGTATATATCTTAGCAGTACTTAATCAAATGTGATCAGATAGCAAAACTCATGAAATGATGAATAATTATCAATTCTAACCTTTTAATAAATCACATTACTATCTTAGCTGTGTGAAAACACACCATCTCCAATCTCCAACTCAGTTTCTGTTTATGGCTAGTTTGCTACTTTTTTTATAAAATAATATGTTTATAAAGTGCATTCAATGTTGATGCTATTTACAAAAATGAACACCTTAAATATAAATGTATTCAGGAAAAGTTGTAACTGAATGCTGGTCCAATTTTTCATCCCTGTTAAATGTTCTTCTGAAATCCCCGTGGTGCAGAATAAGACACCAGGAGGCTTTCTGAATCTGTCGAAATCCTGTAAATGAAAAATTTTTTCAAGAAAAGAAAGATGAAAAGCAACATTGTATAATATGGGCCTAATAGTCTCCCTTCATTCTCAATACAACTCTGTGAGATACATATATTTAGGTACAATAACAGAAGCAAAACAACATTAAGAAATATTTTGTTGGATAACTAATAATTACTAAAACATAAGAACCTCTGAGCTAGGTGTATCTGACTGCAAAATCTGACTTCTACACCTAAAAGTGTGGTTAAATTTGACCTTTACTCTAAAATAAAAAAGCTTCAAGGAATTTTGAGATCCTCAATTTCTTTACTCTTTTAGATGGTGGAGTTTCTACCAACAAATAAAAGTTTTCTCATTCTGTTTTTGTTTCTATTCTACTTCTCTCTCGGTGTGTCTGCTCTATCTCTCACTCTCTCTGCCTACCTTATTTTCCCTAGAGACTTTGAAAAGGTGGCAAAAGAGTGAGAGTACCATAAACTTTCTTGAGTATTCTCAGTATTACCAGACTAAGCTCTGTACAGTCACTGGGGCAATGACAAAACACCCACAACACTCATAGCACAGAGCCCCAGCCCAGACTGAGCCAGATATCATCAAATGATTATTTCAGAGCTGCTTCCTCAAGGTCCCAGATGAATTCTGGAATCTTTTCCACAGTGTCCAGTCACCACAATCCACTGGCCATTCTTCTAATGGGGAGACTTGAAAAGAGTCTTCCCATAGTGGAGAAGTGGAGAGGCAGCACCTGGAAATGGAGAGGCCATCAAAGGAAAGGTGGCCTGAATTGGGGGCAGAAGAGCTTAGCTTAATTAAGTCTTGCATCTGCCACCACCTTCTGTGTAGCTGGGGATGTGGCCAGATATCAAAGTAAGTGATTTTAGTAACATATAAAATGATATTAAAATTAACATTAAAAGCCAAATGATAGCCACATCTTATTGAGCATTCTGTAACTTCAGGCAGCTAAGTATACTCATTTATAAGAGTTTGCCATTGTTATTTTTACCGTTCCTTATTTTTTTTGTTGCTATTTTGCTTGAATCCTTCCAAAAGGAGTGGTAACTGTTAATTTTCTTATGGCAAATTCTGTGTAAGTTTATCTTCTTAAATATCCATCAAGTGTTTTTCTTTAACTTAATAATATAGTGATAATTATGGCAAATGCTTTTTATATTTTGTCTTTTGATTCACCTATTTATTTTATAAAAATGTTCTCCATTTTTCTGTTTTCAAAATAATATACACGCTTTCATTTGTTGTTCATATATCAGCATAAAACTTTTCATTTCTTTTTTATGCAAATAGATTTAATATCTTTTTTGAAGAACAATTGCCAACTTGTAGCTAATAGTTTTCAGTTTTTTAACCCTTTTTTGCTTGAGGGTGCAATTTTTTGAATTTGAAAAATAGACCATGGCGATGACTTTTAGGAGTAGGCTATAAGTAACTCCCATACACTTAGCATTCCAGTAATGGCACACTAGGCATAAATGGTCTGAGTGTCTTTAATGGATCATGTTTACAGATCTGTATCTAAGAAATAGTTTTATTACCCAAGATTGCAACAAAATTTGCTTTTATTTTCCTAGATTTTTATTGGGTTTTACATTTAGTTTTATTACAAACCTTGGGCTAATTTTTATGCATAGTTTAAGATCTGTATCTAACTTCATTTGAGAACTGTGAATATCTAATTTTTCAACACCATTAGAAGATTCACATTTTTTAAAAGAAATTCAAAATATAGTTGACTCATTGTAATTAAAAAATTACAAAGCAATAAAAATAAAACTTCCTAAATTCCCACACCTTCTCTTCCTATGTGGTAACAAGTCTTTCTGTACTAAAACATATGTCTGTGTATTTTTTATAGTAATGAAATCATATTATACATATTACTTTACAACTTGCTTTTCACACACAGTTCATATTGGTTGTCTTTTGTTTGTTCCTATTTGCTAAATTAACTTTATATAAAACCACATTAAATTATATCAATATATTTAACTTATAAATTGAGCCAGTGTTATATGATAAATGAATTTTTTCATTATTTTATTTTCAGGAAACTTTACAGCTGCAACACTGTTCAATGAAATCAAGCTTGGTTCACTACTATAACAAGTACAATTAAATAATTTTCTCCACTCATTTTTCTCATACTCAATACAATGACAATGAGAAGACACATAAATAATGCATCCTAAATTGCTTAGGGTCTGCAGGAAATTAGGATTATATTTATTTATATTTAACCCAATAGAACATTCTATTGTTCAGTACTTGATTGTCCATGTTGAGAATTCTGCCTTTTGTTTATGATATTGGTGACATTTTGCTTTGAGCAATGCAAATTTTACCTTCTTTTCTTCTAATTATAAGTTAATAAACTGACATGACATTTTTCTCGTTATAGTTGTGTTGAAGGAAATGTTTTAGATAAATTCAATTTAGCAAAATTTATTTGAGCAAAGAAAAAATTTACAAACTGGGCAGCACCCTGAAGGAGTAAAGGTTCACAGAACTTCACCCAGCAAGTGGGCAAGCAGTATTTATAAAGAGAGGAAAAAGAAATAAGTGACATACAGAAACAGCTTGATTGGCTACAACTCAGAATGTACTTGAACTTGTTTCCAGTTTGCAGCCTGTGATTAGCTGAAAGCTCTGATTGGCTGAAAATTTAGCAGCTGGTTACTTGTTAAAAGAATATATTCCCAAGCTCACTTGCAGTTTGTTACATACTAAGTTAGGTTATAGTTCACTACATACAGAGGCATCTTTAGGCCAAATTAAATTTAATTTAACAGTCGATATGACTTAGCAAATATGTCAAGACAAGCAACATTAAATAATAATTGTTAAATATATGTAATGTAACCAGTGGCTTTCTGCCTCTTGCATTTTTCAACCCTGGGCAAATTATTCATTTTTCTTGTTCATAAAGATAAATTAAACATCGCTATGAAACATTTATTTATTTAAAAGCATTATAAAAAATAAGGACCCATAGAACTGGCCACTAGATTACTGATATGACAAACTCTGTTCTCCATGTTTTGCTTAAGGTAAATCGTGTTTGAGAAAATAAAAATTTTCACTGAAACTAATTATGTGGCTACAAGAAAGTAAAGCAAATTCTTGAATTATTTCTAGTTGTATTCCTAAATTTTCTCTCTGTTTACTTGTGGTTTGGATTTGAGCTTTAAAGAGAAAAAAAATGACAAGACAATTTACAAATCTAAACAACAAATATTTTATAGGAAATATACTACTAATTACTAGTTGTGTATAATTTCATGATCACATGTAATTATTGAAATTGTTGAATTTTTCCTGACAGTTTATTTCATTTCCCAATAATAATACATTCATCCATATATGTATGTAGAAAGGAGTTAGGTGACTTACCTTGTGTCACATGTATTTTCCATGTCTTAAGTAGCAAAATTAGAGGATTTTACTAGCTTTATTTAGCATAGATGGATAGATATCATAATGTCAAAATTTGAAAGTAGGAAATTGGGCCAACTTTTTTTCATAAAAGCAAAAAATGTATAAATTAGTATTTTGGTAGATCAATAGCAAAAATTATGTATCATGGCAATCAAATGATAGGTTGAGCTGGGGATGTAATTAATATATTAAAATTTTATCCGTATGTGCTATGGTTATTATAGCACTATAAATGTCTCCATTTGCATCAGTCAATATACAGAGAAAAAGATATTTCTAAACTCTTCAGATTTTCTGAATATTAGAATAGGATTATACATATATACCACAAGAAGCCTGTCTTATTGTAAGACTGTATGGGTTGATTTTTTTACTTTGCCACACTCAAATATTTTGGAATGGCACAGATATAGCCTAAGCTATCTTGAGATTAAATGTGAAGTGACTAAAAGTAGAAATGGAATCTAGTTAAAACAAATGAGAAAAACTATTTTTGTGACACTGTTTAAATTTTTCATTTTATGCCTCTTATATAATATGTTAAAGTAAATGTTCAATATGGAGTCTCAGAATTCATAAATTGTCAAAATTCATATTAGATATCACTTTTCTTATAGTCTACTTTGCAGAAAAACCATCAATATTTTATAAATTGATCTTATTGCAGGTTACTCTTGAGTATACATACATAAAATTTCAGTGAGCAGATCCATTATACTTTGTGCAGTTCGCTATATTTCATATCACAATTAAATTGTTTTATTTTTACAAATTAAGCATAAGACCGTTATTTCTCTCTGTCTTTTGAAAGCCTTACTTAATATACAATAATGAAATGAAAAGTGCCCCATCCTCCTTTAACTCTTGCTTCTTCAACTTGATATTTGAAATTACAGCGTTCCAAATCTCTACATCTCTATTCATGATTCATTTGAAAAAATTGTTTTTCTTATGTAATAAGGCCTTTTTATAATTTCACGTTATAGTCGTAAAATATACTTTTAAATAATATTGTAACTTAGATTTATGACATTTCAGTCATAATTGAAATTATAAAATTTAATAAGAATTTGAAGGATTTAAAGGCAAGAAAACAATTTTCCAGGCATTATTTTCTTTTTTAATCAACATTTCTCTCCTTCCCATCTTGTTTTGTAATAGTCCCATAATATTTTTCAGGTTAAAAATCTCATGTTCTCACAAAGTGAATGTTCTGTCTATAAATAGCCAGCCTTCGTGGGCTAAATTCCATTTTTCCACTTAACTAATGGGCTTACTTGAAGCGTACATAACATGCTTTGTCCAACCCACCAGAAATTACAGATTACGTAATATATAGTTGAGTATGTGCATGTGTGCACATGTGCAAGTGTACACAAATGTGTGTATGTGTGTTTGTGTGTGTAGTTTTTTGAAAAGTCACCTCATATTTGGTCATGTAAGTGTGTTAGTGCATTCTTACATTGCTATAAATAATTCCTAAATAAATTACCCAAGACTGGGTAGTTTATAAAGAAAAAAGGCTTAATTCACTCACGGTTCCATAGGATATATAAGCATGTTGCCGGCATCTGTTTGGCTTCTGTGGAAGCTCAAGGAGCTTTTACTCATGGAAGAAGATCAAGCAGGAACAGGCATGTCAAATGGCCAGAGCAGGAGCAAGAGAGAGAAATGGGGAGTGGGGAGTGTCACACATTTTTAAACAACTAGATCTCTGAAGAACTTGAGAGAGCTATTAGGAGAACAGCGTCCATCTACAAGGGATCCACTCCTATGACCAAAGGATTTCTCACCTGGCCCCACCTCCAACATTGGGGATTAAAATTTAACATGAGATTTGACGGAGACATATATTCAAACTGTCTCAGTGAGATTTCCAAAAAGTGGGAGAATTAGGTAAAAAATTAGCTTAAGATAAAATTCAAGTTTACAGAATTTTTCACAGAGATTGGGATGAACTCTTATCTAAATCCCCATTTGGATTATTTTCTTTTTCAAATTCGATAATGTGATAGTGAAATTTTTCTTTCCATCGAAGGCTGGAATTAGAAAACTACTTTCTAGTTCCTGTCCTCAGTTTGTACTATCTGCAAGTTGAAAAGTTTTTTACATTTTATTTTTCAAAAGGTGGAGGGGAGAAGGGTAGAAGAAGAATGCAAAGAAGATGAAGGAGCAACAGAGACTCATATGTGGCCTGCAAAGTTTAAAATGTTTATTATTACACATTTGTAGAAAAACTTTTCTGACCACACAAACACAATGATATAAAATAACTTCTGTGTTCTTACAGGATTCTGGGGATGCTGTGAAAGTTTATGTATATATTATTCAAAAGGGGAGCATTTGGGTTAAATTTTACCTAAATGAATAGATAAAAATTCAATTATATTTTCTTCTGCCCCAATTTTTTTTTGTTTTACTATAAACGTCAGCACCTCCTCGGATGTTTGACTAATCCTCCTCAGACCCCAATAAGAAGCATAATCTGATGAGTTCAAGGCTGCATAGTTTCTCAGGCTTACATCCTTCTTTCTCTCCTCCCTAGGGATTCTTCTTGCTATTATAAATTAAGATACCATTTTGTTTAGTATGGATCTTCCATGAAGAAGACACCACGATAAGATTAGGTATTTTATAGAATTGTTAAAAAAAAAAAAACTTCTTTTGTACATGTAATAATATGGAGCAAACAAAACATTATTGTAATGAATTAACAGGAAAGAAAGACTCTTACTTCTGGTAGAAAAGTCATTCCCCTCTGTATGGAAGGCCCTGATTGAAATGTGGATCCAAAATTGTTAGCTGAAGTTGTGTTTCTTAGTTATTGCACCTGACTTGAGGATGTCCCATTTTTTCCAAGTTATGTCTTCTCTAAAATTGTAAGTGAACACAATAATAGTACCTATTTACACTGTGAGGTAGACATTGTTACAGAAAACACATCAGTGACTTTCTTGCTGTTGAGCTAACAATGTCCTGGGAATGTATGATCTGTGCAGAACCTTCTGTAGTCATATCTGCTGCTGTTGTCTGTTCAATATTAAATCTTGAACATTTCACCCAACCAAAAAAAAAAATACCACATACACACACCAGAAAATGGACTTTAGGAGAAATGCAAAGGAGACCTGGAGAACCAACAGACTCTGATGCAATTCCTACATCATCATTGTGGCAGAGAGAGGATGTGCTTATTGAGCATGAAGAAAGTTTTAATGGAATTTTGTCAGATTGTAGTATAATCCTATGAATTTCTGGAAAGGTTAATAGGCAGTTAAGTCAAAATTGCCCATCAGAGGAATCCCATCTCCCAGTCAGGGAACAGCATTAGTGTCCCTGAAACACTCAGTCCTTGGTGGGGAACAGGCTATTGGAAGTGGGGCTTGATGTGAATGTGGAGATGATTTGAGATTAGTAGTAGGGTCCTTTGGTCAATAATAATTCCCCCTAGATTAAGAGGTAGATTTTCACCTGGGCACAGTGGCTCCCACCTATAGTCCCAGCACTTTGGGAGGCTGAGGTAGGTGGATCACCTCAGGTCAAGAATTCAAGACTAGCCTAGCCAACATGGTGAAACCCTGTCTCTACTAAAAATGCAAAAATTAGCTGGATGCAGTAGTGCACACCTGAAATGCCAGCTATTCCGGAGGCTGAGGCAAGATAATTGCTTAAATCCTGGAAGTGGAGGTTACAGTGTGCCAAGATGGCACCCCTACACTCCAGCCTGGGCAACAATTAAAACTTTGTCAAAAAAAAAAGTGCATTTTTATGGCTGCCAAATGTTTTGTAAGAATGCTTCCTTACTTTTGTTCTACCTTTAATTTGGGGACTTATTTTTTTTTTTCCAGTAGTTAAAGTTTTATTTTCACAACTAAGCCTTCTATCTAATTTTTGAGAGAGAAATGGGTTCCAAATTAGCTTTTTCAAAACCAGATTCACTATGTGAGGGGTTTATTTCATACCACTTAATTTATTAATGTTAATTATAATATTCTAAGGAGATGGTAGGTCATAATTTTTTAGTGTATTGTTTCCACAAATCATTTTTGTCTTTTAAAAAAAATACATAGAAATAAATAACAAAAACAGAAAATATGTACATGTGTTTGCATATTGTAATGTTTTAATATATTAAAAAGACTAAGATGTGAAAAAAAAAAATGTGGTAGTGCAAGGGCTAGGCTCCCTGAAAGGTTTTCTTTTCTAAAAAGTGAAACATTCTTGGGCTTAGAAAAATGGGTTAGGCCGGGCGCTGTGGCTCATGCCTGTAATCCCAACACTTTTGGAGGCTGAGGCGGGCAGATCACAAGGTCAGGAGATCGAGACCATCCTGGCTAACATGGCGAAACCCTGTCTCTACTAAAAATACAGAAAATAAGTTGGGCGTGGTGGCAGTCACCTGTTATCCCAGCTACTTGGGAGGCTGAGGTGGGAGAATCGCTTGAACCCGGGTGGTAGAGCTTGCAGTGAGCGGAGATCGCGCAACATCACTCCAGCCTGGGTGAGAGAGCAAGACTCTGTCTCAAAAAAAAAAAAACAAAAAAAAAAAAAAAAAGAAGAAGAAGAAGAAAAATGGGTTGAATAAGTGATTTGTCGTATCTGTTCTATTTGTAAAAAAGCTTCCCACAACAAACACATCTCTGGGCTAAGTGACCAATTAAACTTCTATCTCCTGGGCTTTGTTTGCCACATTCCTAAAATGTTTTTCTAAAGAAATTAAAGTATACTTGCTTTATTTTACATTTTCCAATCAATATTTATTTCTCAATTTTCAATAGTCATTGTGATATATTTTCTTCCTTCTCTTGTTTCATTTCCCTCCCTCTCTCTCTCTCTCTTTCTTTCTTTCTCTCCATTCTTTTTCTTTCCTTCTCTAGTAGGATTAACTACAGAACAAAGAAAATTTTAATGCAAACAAGTGGCTAAAATTTGAGATTTTTCAATACAGGTTTACTACAAATGATTTTCTTAGCAGCTTGATCCAATAAACTATTTTTTTTCATACGATTATGTATAGCTTCAACTTAGTTTTTAAATCTTTCCATCCTAAACATGTGTAAAGAATTTCCTCCTTTACTTCTGAGAGTAATCAGAAACTCAAAGTAGAAGTTCAGTTTACCAAATTATCTGGTAACTGTTTGAACAATGTTACATAACATGATTCTAAGCCAATCAATACGTGAGTAAAACAGTATGTAAAATTTTAAATTCTGGTTTCTGAAAATTTGGTTTAAAGTTCATAAATTCTCTTCACTGAAATAATTGACTCCTTAATATATTGAAGTGATTCTTTAAACAGAGTTCAACACTTTCTCTTTATTTCTTGGAACCTTACATTCCATGTGTCTCTAGCATCTGAGAGCATTTTGACATTTAATTTCTTACTTACTAGCCAGCCACACACTGAATGCTAGAACAGACATTGTTGAGTAGAGGTCCCTAATCAAAATAATGAAACTATCTTTGAGCAAGGCTAAATTTTGACCTCAATCAATTTACCTAATGTGGTTATCCTTGCACATCTCTTGTATATTCTTGTAAAGTTGTATGCCTTAGCAATCCATCCAAAACATCCTTTATCATAAAGTTTATAATGCAAATTTCAGAGCAGATAACAGACTACCTTTTCCAGGAGATTGAGGTGATGTTCCCAGTGTTCACACTGATGCTGCATGACTGGTCTGCACAACTTCAGTGTGTGTGATACTTTGGCTGGCGTTGTTTCCAAGGTGAATTCAGCCTGTAGTGATCTTCAAATTAAATATTTAGTTGAGTATGGTGACTTATTGCATTATTCATGATGATCCCCAAAAATGTAACCCAAGGGTCTGCTGACCCGTTTGTTTTCTGAGTGCAGGATGTAACTTGGGGTGTGCTGTGTCTTTTGAACTATATACTTTATGGTGCATCTCTAATAATATTCTTCACCCCTGACTTGACCAGTAAATAAATTGAAATAAAGCTCCACACCTCAAATTTTACTTTCACAGGATTTTACTTTTTCAGGGGTATTTGCAAGAAATAGAAGCCCACATATTCTACAATAAATGGAAGCCCACATATATTTCCAAACTTTAGTAACTTTATAGGAAATGTTAATGATTATAGAAAGCATACGTAAAATGTTAACATAGGAGGCTTGAAACAGTTACCCTTAGAAAAGATTGCTTACAAATTCGGCATCTCGGAGTCCAGCTCCTGTGGTGTTCCCAATTAAGAGGTGACTGATAAAGGAGGTTAATTGTCCCTAGACTGTGCTAACAATGGTGTTTATGCTGAGGACCTATTCTGCTTCTGGGACTCTGGAGTTTTATTTGTTGCTAAGTAGAGAGTGCCTATATGATCAGCCCAAATAAAAAACGTAGTCACTATATCTCTGATGAATTGCTTGTGGAAGATATATAACATACCTGTTGTTGAGTGTTTGGTATTAAGGAAAGACTGTGACTCTTCATGGGAAGGAGAAAGCATAGGAAGCTGCATATGGATTCCTTCACAACACACCTGTATTTCCTTGTTACTATATGGCTAGTATCCTTACTACATTGCTATAGTAAATTTGATCCATGAGGACAATTATATGCTAAGTCTAGTGATTTCATCTAGTGATCCCAAACTCAGAAGTGGGGTGGTCTTGTATACCCTTGACAGAGTGTTGTTTATGTAAAACAACAAGGATCTTGTCTTAATCTTCCACAGACTCCTCCTCCTGTGATTGGCTTGCTTTCTGTTCAACACCAGTCCCATCGTGGTTTGCTTTTTCTAAAGTGTGTAGTCCGACCATGATGTTCTTTCCACCATGTGCTGCCCAGTGTTGACTGAATGTCATACAGGACTTTATCACAGCTGCACTTCTCATGAAGAAAATTTCTTCTCCGTTGCTGTGTTTTCTCCAAAACCTGAATTCTGCATAAATAGGCTCAATGACATTGCACAGAAAAATACAGTGTTGTAAAAATTTACATAAACTATTTGACAATTGAGCACAGAAAAGTAAAATACAGAAATTATTATAACAATATATTTTACCAAATAAATGTACTTTGAGGGATTAAGACTTTGTTAGTGTATATGAATTTAATTATTTATTTATATTTGAGTTCTACATTAAATATATATAAGTTGTTAAAATTGTTGTATAGATATAGTCCACTAATGTTAAGCGAACATGTTTACATGTCATTCATAGGGGGAACATTTATGTAATCCTTAGAAGTCTAAAAAATAATTTTTATATTCTTGATTCCAAGTTAATATGTAATAAATAGGAAAATTAAAGTTTATTATCAGTACAAAACAGTAAAAAATATATATTATATATATGAAGTACACCTGAATTTAAAAATACGTTGAAATAAAAAAATACATAGTGGCTCATGCCTGTAATCCCAGCACTTTGGGAGGCCGAGGCAGGTGGATCACCTGAGGTCAGGAGTTGAAGACCGGACTGGCCAACATGGCGAAACCCCGTCTCTACTAAAAATACAAAAATTAACCAAGTGTGGTGGCGAGAGCCTATAATCCCACCTACTCAGGTGGCCAGGCTGAAGAATCGCTTGAACCGGAGGGGCAGATGTTGCAGTGAGCCCAGATCACGACACTTCACTCTAGCCTGAGCAAAATAAAGAAACTCTGTCTAAAACACAAGATATATATGGAAATACCAGCAAAATTTAAAAGTATTGCGTCACTTTTTCTCAACAATTAAAAATTAATTAAAATGTAATTTTAGACTTCTTTAGTAAAAGCTGTTAATACACGTTATAGAAACTCTCCTCTATGAATAACTACTTCTTATAGAGGTGATTATTAAAGCAAGACATGAAGTGAGTGAAGTCCGATATCAGGAAGATATCAGGCAGAAACGTTTGTCAAACTAACAGAGAGATGCTCTCTAAAAGAAAATAACGTTTATTGAGGAACAGATTGCAATGGGAATACTCATGTCTTAGTAAACTATTTGCATATTCAGGAAGGTAAAGGAAGATAACTGTTTTTAAAGTATAAATGAAGAAGATTATATAATTATCTTCAAATGATTATCCTTAACTGCAAAGATCAATAACAAAGACCACACCAGTGTGGGGTTAGACAGGCAGGTACTGGGCACATGACCTTGAAGAAGTATTTTTGTATAAGATTGTCATGGCCTTTGTGCAAGGGTATAGTTTTGGGTTTTTGCAAAGTCTTTTGTGATAGATTATTATGAGGCAAATAAGCATGAAAACCCTCTCTTCATAGCCTTTGGTAACTCTATTTGTCAAACATCTTTTTAACATGAATAACTCCCTTCTGGTTCTGACAATTGTTATATATTATCCATTTGATCAAGATTATTCTCGAAAGCATCACTGACCAATCATTCTGTCGTTACGTTTGGGTGTCCCTCAGTGCCAGGATGGACCTATCCTGGTTGATGGTCTTGTCCCACATTGTGGGGAGTCTTTGGCAACTAGGAGACAGTGTCAAAACCCTTTCAGCCATATTTGAGCAATCAATAAGGTCTGAAGGGAATGACTCTCAGGCTAAGTCTAGCTGGAGTCTATTATTAAGTTCAAATTTGCCTGTTTTGTTGTCTTTTGTTATCATTTCAAAATGCAGGGCTAACATTAACCTGTAATGAACAGTGCTTCCACAAAATTTAATAAGTAACAGATATGAAGTTTAAAAAGAGAAAATACGAAGTAAAGTTAATAGTAATATGGGAAGCCCATACACTTCATCTTAAATTCTCATAACTTCATCATAAATTCTCTTCATTGAAATCATTGACTCCTTAATATATTGAAGTCATTCTTTAAACAGAGTTCAACACTTTCTCTTTATTTCTTGGAACCCTACATTCCGTAAGTGTCTCTAGCATCTGAGAACATTTTGAAATTTCATTTGATTTGATTTGAGCCATTAACATATTAACGTAGGCTGAAAGACAACTAATTGATTAAATTCAAGGACCATAACAAAGTAGTAGAGACCTGTTGCAACCATGTTGCCTGTTTTCTTATTTTGTGCACATGGGTCTCAACTGTTCTAGAGGAATTTATCTAGGTAGAGCATGTGGTGTGCAATAGCCTAGACATTTTCTTATTTAACTAATGAATACAAAGGATATCGCAGGTCAGTTTCTGTCAAGTTACAGGCAGAGGCTACTTATTGTAAAATTTCAATAACATTATCATCCTGCCAGGTGCAAAAAGTAGCATTAAGGCAGGTAAGACTCTCATTATGATAAGAAGTCTTATTCTGACATCTTGGGAAAAGCTGCCTACAGCATGAAAACATTAACTTCTTGTCTGGATTTGCAGTTTCAATGTCTCTGATATTATGTGGTTTGGTGAAATTTTTGTGTGGCCCATACATCAGGCAAGAGGTTTGTCCCTTAAAACATATCTAATTTCTGCATATAATGCTCAAGAACAGAGCAGTTTCATTTTTAGTAATTCCCTGGAAGAAGGGTGAATTGAAAAGATCTACAAGAGTTCAGGATTTAGTCTAGTATACAGACAGATAACAAGAACTTGAAAATAATGCATAAGGCTACAATCTATTAGCAGATATATTATAGTTTTTAAATAAATTAAAAAATTTATTAAAACTACGAATAATTGTATTAGGTGCACAGGCCTTAAAGCTATAAAGAAATCTATGCTCAAGAATACTTGTTAAAGTTCTTTCCATAAATATTAATACAAATGCATTTAGAGATAAATCAAAACATTAACTGTGGATTAAAAAAAAAAAAACTTTGATGAGCCATGGTTAAAAATCTGTTAGTTCACACCTGACAAGAAAAATTACTTATTTCTATTACATCCAGCATTGTAAGATAACAATCTGAATCATAACTGACAGCACCACATCAGGATCATCAGACATTTATGTATTTCACATGATCTTTAGGATACTCACATGGGTAACCTATCCAAACAAATATAACTTTATAAACTATTTCACATAACAACTAAAATTATGAAAGATTACCTATTAGATTTCTATGAATTTATATATATTTTTAAAGATTCATATCAATAACATACCCAGAAATGTAATTAAAAGATTTAGTATCACTTTCCATTGACTTACCAAGCAACTTAGCAAATAAGCCCAGAAATTTAATATCCCTACAAGATGAGATATATGCTTTTGGAGACTTTCCAGGAGCTTAACTGAAAAAATCTCAAAGTTAATTCTAAGTTAAAAGGACTTGATTTAGAATTTTCATCCTGGGTAAGCTGGCCACAGTTGCCAAAAGTTTCAAACTTTGATCAAAACAGAGTAACAGATCACCATAATTAAATATATATATATATATATATAAATATATATTTATATATATATAAATATATATTATATGTACATTTTACCAAATGAACATTATTAATTTAACCAGAATGATAATCATAATATATAAAAATCAATACAGAAGGTTATATAAATTAAAAATATTAACTTTTAAAGCTCAATTTTCCAAAGTAAACAAAAACCTAATAAAGACAATACAGGAAATTATCTTGATAAATTCCAATTATTATTTACTTCTACTTTCAGCTGAAAGTTTTCCATTTTTTAAAAAGCTAATCATGCCAATAATGTTGCCAATAATGTTTGTACTACATGCATGTGTACATACAAGAGATGAAAACTCTCCAAATGTAGTTTACAAATACAGTATTTTCTTACAAGAAAAGAGAAATTAAGAATAATGTCAGTGTCTTCATATAACAATAGTTATTTCTCATTCACAGTGCCAATCAAATGCCATAATAAAATGTTGATTATTAGGGGAGCTGTGTTTGCCATATTCATTCATGAGACCTAGGTAGAAAACTGTTTCATGTAATGAAACCACCATTACAGCATAAGACTTTATAGTCTTCTGAGGCAGGAAAAGAGAATATGGAGAATGATGCATCTATTTTTTTCTAGAATAAACTACATCCTACTTTCATTCACAGTAACCTAGCCAAAGTAATTTGCATGACTACACCTAAATTGATGCATTTGGAAACAATTATATTCTTATAGGATTATATAAGAGAAGAGATTTCCAAATGCAAAACACATTTATTCAATCATTATAAAGTGTAATCCAATTACAGACTCAAGTTCAAAGTCAAGGAACCCTCGCTAATAACCTGTAGTTTCTGAACAGGTATCTTGTGATCTACAGACCTGTTACCTAACAAGGCTAATCTGTCATTAACACATTTATTACACAATGTTTGAATAGTAAGATTCCATACAAAATAAATACTTCTATTGGGAAATGAAAAAATAGAAATGCATGGAAATTGTTAGTTCATAACTAGTATGAAATCTCCAAGGACAGATACTGTGAAGGACCCATATATTGAAGTTAAGAAATGTTCCTTGATTAGGCTTTGATTCTTCTTTATGGGAGGAAATGCCTTGATTCTAAAGCTCTGGATTCTGGCACTATCCTTTGGTAGTTTCATCCTTTAAAATTGTTTTATATGATTGTATCAGGTTTGGGTATTGGGGAATATGTTTTTATTTTCCAAGAATACTCTGTTCTTTCATGCTGATAGTGGGGTGCAAAATAGACTTGAATAATTAGAGAGTCAGAGTCAGTTTTAGTTTAGGCTTGTGTGAGTGTGTGTGTGTGTGTGTGTTTAGCGGGATAACTTTCTTTCTCTCTTTCTTTCTTTCTTTTATCTCTCCTTCCCTTTCTTTTCTTTTCTTTTTCTTTCTTTTTTTTTCTTTCTTTCTTTCTTTTTTTTTTTTTCAGTTTATTAAAAGTCTGGCTGTATTGCCCAGGCTGGCAGCAATCCCTGCAATCCCTGGGCAATTCTGTCTGCCTCCCTGGCCCAAGAATACAGTGGGGTAATCTCAGCTCACTCAATCTCTGCCTTTTACCTCAACTTCTGAGTAGCTGGCACCACACGTGTGCACAACCATAGCCAGATAATTTTCGTATTTTTTTGTAGTGATGCGGTTTCACCATGTTGCCCAGGATGGTGTCAAACTTGTGATCTCAAGTGATCCAGCTGCCTCAGCCTCCCTAAATCCTGGGATTACAGGCGTGAGCCACTACTCCAGGCCTCAAAACTTGGTAGTCATTGTTCTTCATTAATTTTATTCACCATCCCGTGCTAGTAACTAGAATGACTATTGCTTTTGGAAAGTAGCTCACAAACTGCCATATTTATTGGATGTCCTGCCGCAAAAGTTCTCTCTGTGTAAGCTAATGGTGGGTACTGTGGCTTTTGGACTTTGGTGAGAGAACTAGATCATGATGTTCTTTCTTCTCAGTCATTTATAAAAGTTTAAGGATCTCCAGAATGCCAAACCTTTAGGTTGAAATCATACCTAGTCTCTTGATTTAGCTGAGAAATGTTAACATTAGTTTTGGAGGTCATAATATGAAGTTTTGTTAGCCATAAAGCTGTGTTTAAATTAATGGATCAGTAGTAGTCAATTTTTGTCAAAAAAGACACTATAATACTTTAGGTAGGCTGAACTGGAAACATACAGGCCCATTTGAATCTCTGTTTTGACATTGAATAGCGCCATTCACAGATATAACTTATTTATTCTCTGTTCCATAGATTATTGATCTAAAAAAGGGTACCATTTTAATAAATATTCAGTCTAAGAATGTGAAATAAAGTGTTCGCTACAGAACTTGGCAAAGCTAACGTAGAGAGCCCTTGTCAGCTTTTCTATTAAATATATGTATATTATGCACACACAGAGAGTGATAAATTTATTCAACATGAGTTTCTTACTGCTTTCATTGTTGTTGTTGTTGTTAATATATTCATTACTTAACTGCAGTCTCTCCAGTATCAACAGACAAAAGTTCTGATAAACCCTTTTTCTTATCAAGCTTATGGGTACCAATGGGATGTTGAAGTTAGAGTGTTTTCTCACTAAATAGTATTTGAAGAGTCTACCTACAGAATCTGTTTTGTCACTTTAATGAACAGATGCCAGCTGTGTTGGTTTACAGTCTCCAAGAAGCAGATGCCAAGGAAGGACTAGATGTGTGAACAAGTTAAGAGAGAAAGAAGATAAATAGGTAGAGATAGCCTTCAGACTACAAAGCAGGTCCAATATCTGTAAAAATACAGGGAGAGGAAAATAAATTAAAAAAAAAAAAAGTCTCAGATGGCAGGGCATCTCAAAGACAATTTCAGCCAAACGGATAAGGCCAAAGTCACCTGTTTGAGCAGTTCTTGTTTGTGAAGAAATGGGCCTCCACTTGTAACCTGCTGTGCTCAGTTTTGTGGCTAGGAGCATCTCAGTTAAGTGTATTCTTTGCGTGTACACAGAGAATGTGCATGTGTGTATGTATATATATATGCGCCCACCACACCAACACCCCTCATCCCTTTCAAATAAAACCAGTGGGTATAGTACAAGAAAGAAACATCATAAAACATACTCTTTTAATTAAAAAGGTCAAATGTTCTATATATTACAAAAAGTCAAGTTTATATTCTCTTAAAAATATGCTTTAAGGTCCACCAGAGTCTACATTAGTGCCCCTAACTCATATTCATGGAACTACTTTCTTTTTCTGTATCAATATTTTATGGCTTCGCAGATTATGTCTTCTGCCTTGGACATCTTGTTTTGTTTGTTTGTTTGTTTTGCTTTGTTTTTCGTCTTCTCAAACCCCAATCAACATTCAACAGTTGACTGTGATATTACTTCACCTGTGAGGTCTCAAATGACACGATCACTGCAGAAGAACTCTAGATACTTCTTTCCCTTTATTCTCTCTCATCGCCTGTTTTCTATTGTTTTGTAACTTCATTTTTTGTTTCCCAAATGCCTCCACTCCAGCAGAACAGATACTTCTTTTTTATTTTTATATTTCTTGTGCACATTTAAGTTCTTAACATATAGAAAGTGTTCAGTACATCTGGGTAGATCAATGACAAGAAGCTGAATGGAGGAGTTTTAATTTCTGTTTAGCAGTTAGCCAAGTAGATAAGTGATGGTACCATTCAACAATATAATTAACGTGAAGTGTAAATGCATATGTTGCAATTGAAGATTGTGTGTTAATTTTAGTTGTTTTGATATGGAGGCTCAGTGGTGCTGAATAAAGTCTGACAAATAAATATATGGGTTCACTAGTTAGTACAGATATTCAAATGCCAGATAAATAGTTGGGAAAAATTAACATGTAAGTGGTTAACAAAACTACGTGGGTAAATGGTTTTGGTGATGGAAAATACCTGTCTAAAAGAAAACTAATGGTCAGTTGCAAATACTAATCAACACTGGATAATGGGATGTACAGAGAAACATAAGTCAGATAAATCTAATATATATGAGGGTTATGAGGAGAACTAGGAAAGATAAAGTCATGTGTGTCCCAAAGAAAGAATTAGCCATAAACATCCAATATGCAAGAAAGAACAAGTAAATAAGCCCTAACAATAATTTTGGATTTGGCTATTAGGAAGTTTATCAGAGAAGTGGGGATGTGAGGATGGGTGCCAAATTGCTGTCCACTAAAAAGTAAATAGCAGATGAGAAAATGGAGTTAATGAAGGTGTTTACCACCTTTAAGCTTTTAAATATACTCAAATATTCATCATTTTTGCTCTCTTGATTCTGACTTGTGGATCCAGTTTTCTATGTGGTACTATCCTCCTTTTGTCTGAAGATGTTACACTTTTATATTTATTGTAGTGAAGTACTGCAAGCCAAGTTTTCTGAAAGTCTTTATTCACCTTTGTATATTTTAATAGATATGGCACGGAGATATATTTATTAACTATAGCATTTTATCTCAGAAATGTTCTTCCTTGAGTTCCTTAATGGGCTTGCTACATTGTCTTCCTTAAATATGTCTGACAAGAAGTCTACCATTGCTTTTATATTTTTTCTGTCTTTGTGTAATTTGTCTTTTTATTATTTACTATTTTTAAGATTTTCTCCCAATCACTGATTTCCACTATTTGGACTGTGATGTGCCTTAGTATGGCTTCCTTTAGGTTTATGCTGTTTGAAACTTATTTAGATTTTAAATCACACGTTTTACATATTTCACTAAGTTTGGAAAATTTGTAGTTGTTATTTATTCAAATAATGTTTCCACTATACCACCCCTCCTTTTGGAACTCTGTGTGTGTGTGTGTGTGTGTGTGTGTACGCGCGCGCACGCGTGCATGTGTGTGTGTTAGATTCTGTTATTTGGTACCAAAAGTTGCTGACAAACCTTATTTTTGTTTCACATATATTCTTTGCATATTTTTTAAAACACCTTTTTGCTACATATTTAAGCTCATTGGTTTTCTTTGTCCTATGCTGTTTAACTCATTTTATAATCTCTTCAAGTGCATTTTCCCAGATATTGTATTTTTCACCTCTGGAAGTCCATTTAAGTCTTTTCTGTATTATCCTTTTCTCTCCTCATCATTTTTACCCCTAAGGATACTACAAATTCTTAGAATTGCTGTTTTTATATTTTTTGTTGCTAATTCGATTTTCTTTGTCATTCCTAGGTCTCTTTTAACAACTAACTGTTAGAGTTCCAGGTTGTATGTTACATTTTTCTGCTTCTCTATGTGTGTAATAATATATGATTAGATTCTGAAACTGTGTTTTACATGTAAAAGTGTTGAATTTTGTTTAATTTATTTAAAAATAGTTGATTTTTCTGGAAGGCAACTACATTCCTAATGCAGTAGTTTGCACTGTTTGTGATATGCAATTTTTAGCTGCTTTATGGCAGGTCTAGAGCAGACTGCATTCTACAATTATTTTTGTCTCACTACGAAGGCAAGTCTTTATAAATTTCCCATGCATTTAGCAAGAATTCTCCATTCTGAATAGAGGGAACACTTGTGTTAACTTGCACTGTATGAGCTCTGGGAATTGCTTAATCTTACAAATTTGTGATCACTGTTCTTTTATTTTATTTTTTTTTCCTTTAACTTCTGGGATACAGGTACAGAATGAGCAGATTTGTTACATAGGTATATGTGTGCCATCACTATGGCACCTATTGACCCATCCTTTAAGTTTCCTCCCCTCTTCCCCCCACACCCCAACAGACACTAGTGTGTGTTGTTCTCCTCCCTGTGTCCATGTGTTCTCATTGTTCAACTACCTCTTATCAGTGAGAACATGTGGTGTTTGGTTTTATGTTCCTGTATTAGTTTGATAAGAATGATGGCTTCCAGCTTCATCCATGTCCCTGCAAAGGACATGATCCAATCCCTTTTTATGGCTGCATACTATTCTATGGTGTATATATACCATATTTTCTTTATCCAGTCTATCATTGAAGGAGGGTTTTTCATGTCTCTATCTCCTTCAATCCTTCTCTGATCTTAGTTATTTCTTGACTTCTGCTAGCTTTTGGATTAGTTTGCTCTTGCCTCTCTGGATTATAGTTCTGTCCTTGAGCCTCTGACTGGAGTTATTGGAGTTACTGTAGCAAAGTCCCACCCAATGAGGAAGAATGGGTCAAAATCAGGTTTGAAGAAGCACTCTGGCTGCAGGTTACCAAAGCTGATGTGTTGGGCTGTGGGGACAAGTCTTGGGACCAAGATGTCCAGCCTCCCTGGCTCCAACATGTACCACGTTTTCTTTATCCAGTCTGTCATCGATGGGCATTTGGGTTGGTTCCATGACTTTGCTATTATAAGTAGTGCTGCAATAAACCTATGTGAGCATGTGTGTTTATATGAGAATGATTTATGTTTCTTTGGTATATACCCACTAATGGAATTGCTGGGTCAAATGGTGTTTCTGGGTTTAGATCCTTGAAGAATCGCAATACTGTCTTCCACAATGGTTGAACTAATTTACATTCCCACCAACAATGTTAAAAGCATTCCTATTTCTCCACAGCCTCACCAGAATCTATTGTTTCCTGACTTCTTAATAATAACCATTCTGACTGGCATAAGATGGTATCTCATTGTGGTTTTGATTTGCATTTATCTAACGATCAGTGATGTTGACCTTTTTTCAGATGTTTGTTGGCCATGTAAATGGCTCCTTTGGAAGAGTATCTTTTCATATCCTTTGACCACTTTTGGATGGAGTTGTTTTTCTTTTCCTTGTAAATTTGTATAAATTCCTTGTAAATTCTGCCTTTTGTCAGATTGTTAGGTTGCAAAAATTTCCTCCCATTCTGTAGGTTGCCCGTTCACTCTGATGAGTTTCTTTTGCTGTGCAGAAGCTCTTTAGTTTAATTAGATCCCATTTGTCAATTTTGGCTTTTGTTGCAATTGTTTTTGGCATTTTCATTATGAAGTCTTTACCCATGCCTATGTCCTGAATGGTAGTCCCTAGGTTTTCTTCGAGGGTTTTTATGGCTTTCGGTTTTACATTTATGTCTTTAATTTATCTTGATTTAATTTTTGTATCAGATGTAAGGAAGGAGTCCAGATTTTGTTTTCTGCATATGGCTAGCCAGTTTTCCCAGCAATATTTATCGAATAAGAGATACTTTCCCTGTTGCTTTTTTTTTGTCAGATTTGTCAAAGTCAGATGGAGGAAATTGAACAACCAGGTCCTGAATGACTCCTGGGTGAATACTGAAATTATGGCAGAAATCAAGAAGTTTTTTGAAACCAATGAGAACAAAGAGGCGATGTACCAAAATATCTGGGACACACCTAAAGCAGTATTAAGAGGAAATTTATAGCACTAAATGCCCACTTTGGAGAGCTAGAAAGGTCTCAATTTGACACCCTAACATCACAATTAAAAGAGCTAGAGAAGCAATAGCAAACTAATCCAAAAGCTAACAAAAGACAAGAAATAACAAAGATCAGAGATGAACTGAAGGAGAGAGACATAAAAAACCCTCCAAAAAAATCAACGAATCCAGGAGCTGTTTTTTTTTTTTAATTAACAAAATAGACCACTAGCTAGACTAATAAAGAAGAAAAGAGAAAAATCAAATAGACACAATACAAAAATGATAAAGGGAATATCACCACTGACTTCACAGAAACACAAACTGCCATCAGAGAATACTATAAACATCTCAATACACATAAACTGGAAAATCTAGGAGAAATTTCTAAATTGCAGGAAACATACACCCTCCCAAAACTAAATCAGGAAGAAGTTAAATCTCTAAATAGATCAACAACAAGTTTTGAAATTGAGGCAGTAATTAGTAGCCTACCAACCAAAAAGAAAAGCCCAGGACCACATTGATTCACAGCTGAATTCTGCCAGAGGTACAAAAAAGAGCTGGTACCATTTCTTCTGAAATTATTCAAAACAATTGAAAAGGAGGGACTCCCTCCTAACTCATTTTATGAAGGCCGCATCATCCTGACACCAAAACCTGGCAAAGACACAACAGAAAATGGAAACTTAGGTCTATATTCCTGATGAACATCGATGTGAAAATCCTCAGTAAAATACTAGCAAACCAAATTCAGCAGCACATTGAAAGACTTATCCAACAGTATCAAATCAGCTTCATCCCTGGGATGAAAGCCTGGTTCAATATACACAAATCAATAAACATAATCCATCACATAAACAGAACCAACAAAAACCACATAATTATCTCAATAGATGCAGAAAAGATCTTTAATAAAATTCAACATCCTTTAATATTAAAAACTCTCAATAAAATAGGTACTGATGGAAGATATCTAAAAATAATAAAAACTATTTATTTCAAGCCCTCAGCCAATGTCATATTGAATGGGAAAAAGCTGGAAGTATTCCTTTCAAAAACTGGTATAAGACAAGGATACCTTCTCTCACCTCTCCTATTCAACATAGTATTGCATTGGAAGTTATGGCCAGGGAAATCAGGCAAGAGAAAGAAATAGAGGGTATTCAGATAAAAAGAGAAGAAATAAAATTTTCTCTGTTTGCAGATGATATGATTTTATATTTAGAAAATCCCATAGTCTCAATCCAAATCTCCTTAAACTGATAAGCAACTTCAACAAAGTCTCAGGATACAAAAGCAATGTGCAAAAGTCACAAGCATTTCTTGACAACAACAATAGACAAACAGAGAGCGAAATCATAATGAACTTCCATTCACAATTGCTACAAAGAGAATAAAATACCTAGGAATACAGCCATAAAGGGACATGAAGGACCTCTTCAAGGAGAACTACAAACCAGTGCTCAAGGAAATAAGAGAGGACACAAATGGAAAAACATTCCATGTTCATGGATAGGAAGAATCAATATCCTGAAAATGGCCATACTGCCCAAAGTAATCTATAGAGTCAATGCTATTCCCATCAAATTACCATTGGCATCCTTCAAAGAATTAGAAAAAAAAAAACAAAAACAAAAACTACTTTAAATTTCATATGGAATTAAAGAAGACCGCATATAGCCAAGTCAATCCTAAGAAAAAAGAACAAAGCTGGAGGAATCATGCTACTTGACTTCAAATTATACTACAAGGCCACAGTAACTAATACAGCATGGTACTGTTACCAAAATAGACATATAGACCAATGGAGCAGAAGAGACCTTAGAAATAGCACCACACGTCTACAACCATCTGATCTGTGTTCTTTCTTTGGAAGTTGTTCTTTCCCTGGGTTTCTACCTTACAAATGTGTAGATTGGTGTTTAGTCACAGACTAAAAACTCTTACTGTAATTTCTTTGTAGTATAAATTCCTTCTGCCATATAATGTGCCCTAGAATTTCTGGCCACTTTGACGTCTCACACTTCAAAATTTGTCTCAACTGGACAAGATTTCTGCACTCTGTTTGGAGACTTATTGCTGAGTCACTATCTTGGAATTGCCGAAACTCTAGGAAATGATATTTCTCATCTCATTTGTTCTTGTTTTCTTGTAACCATATTTGTTTTTTTACAAATATTTTGTTACTTTTTGTTTTTCAATGTTTATGATAGAAATGTAAGTTCATAGATTTTACTCACTTCTAGTCAAAAGAGTAAGGAACTTCAAAAACGTGATTGTAAAGTTAATGAGAAAGATATAGTAAAATCCTTCAAGAGATGAAGTATTTAGAATGAAACTTTATTCCATTATAGGAGAAACAATAATTGTTTAAAGAGAGGTTTTTTTTTTTTCCAGAAAGCAACTGCTGATGATACATTAATGAGAAGTAACTATTATTGAAATAGTGTTACCTAGTATCCCATATAGACTTCTCTGTTGTTTCTACAGGTGAGTTTTTTTTTTTTTTTAACTTAGCATTAGGCAAAAATAGCACAGAAACCAAAGCAAATTTAATTATCACAATATATGCTAATTTCTATTGAATTTCTCTAACTCTAAAAGTTTGATTTTACCTAAGTTAAAAAATGTCCATTAAAATATTTTTAATGTTAGTAATTATTTATAATAAATCTTTGTATAAAAACTCATAATTTTGAATGTAATCTAAACAACAATAAATTTGTTATATATAATAATTTTTGAATTTGAATTATTTTTTAAAACTTTCTATAAAGTTTCTCTTTCCCTACATACTTTATGAAAATGTGGCTCATTAATTTTTATGAAGATTATTAAAAAATCAGTATGTTTTCAAGTTGATTAACAGTTATTATGAATAATAAAGCTCATACTGGTGATAAAGGAATTGATTCCTAACAAACATCAGGTATTTTGAAGATATATTTATACAATATATGTAGGATAACATATTGAATTAAGTTTTTTAAATTATTATTTATATATTTATTTTGCTTTAGCTATGTAGATTCGATTTGAATACAACCCCAGCTATAAACAATTACATGATTGTTTCTCTTCTTCCTGTGAGATTATCTGACTGAAATGCACATAACTGAATGAAAATCTGTTAATAAACCAAAAATATCTAAAGGGTAATTATGATGAAATATAGATTATAATATTTACCAGACAAAATATAACAGTGGTGATTTAAAAAGTCATCAAGGTCTATTTCTTACAAAAAGGATTTTATTGAAGTTTAATCTTTGCTTCTACTATAAAACTGACTAACTTTTCCTGATCTGTATTTATAAACAGCATGCTAAGAAATTAATGTACTGTGTGAACCACATGTCATAGGTTCTTCATATTTTAAACAGCTTCATTTAAAATTTCTTCTGCCTTTCTATTTTTATGTTAAGAAGTTGTGCAATAAAGACATTAATGATTGCAAATATAATATAGATTAATTGGACCTATACATGTGTGTTTATGAATAAGGTAGATTTTTTGAAACATATCTGAGACTATATATTCAATAAAAAATATTATTTCATATATGATTTACATGTTTCATATAAATTATGTAAATATATACACACACAAATATAATCATACATTTTTATTTTATGATTTTAATACAACAGATTCAGTTTACTGTAGAAAGTGTCAGAGAACTCTAAAAGCACTCAAAATATTCTTATATTTAATTGTAATTTTGAACTTTAGTCCTTTAACAATTTCAAGGCAAGGAGAAACCAGAGGGACAAAGTATAATTTAAACATTTTTAAGTACTGAATTTAAAAAAATTCTAGGATACTGACCCAAGAGAAGTACAGAGAACTGGGTTCTAAGTCTTTCTCACATGTATTCTATGATTCTGTTTTTCAGAGGCTTTCAGGAGGGCCTCTTTTTCTACTTCACATCTTTGCTTTGCTATTTAAAAATCATCCCAGAGTTTAGTTAAGCATAATTTATCCTATGTAATTCATAAAGTAACTTTCATATTTGAGTACTATTCACAAATATTTTTCAAAATAAATGTATGAAAAAATATAAAGGAATCTAAATATAATTTGAAAACTAAACATATAAAAGAATAATTAAATCTGAACTCCTGAAACAAAATGTTGAGTATTCTGATGAATTAGATCCTTTCCAAGCCCTGTAACTCCCAAATTCAAAAGAGAAGAAAAACTAAATGTTTGCAAAATGTGAACATATAGATTCACTCAAATAGTGAGTATGTAAACTGATGCAGCTTTTTCTTTTACAGTTTTGGAAATTTGTTGGTTATCTTTGATAAAGAACTAACATTTTAACGCTTGGTACAACTGTATTCTCCGTGTGATACCTAATCTTTTGAAAAAGGGTAACATGAGTGTGAGGGATAAGCCCATAGTCTAAACTCTCACTGAGAGAAATGAAAGCTTTGATAGTTTCAATCTGTAAAACATGGAAGTTCTGATTAGAAAAATGAGTTAACTGCTATGGTGCACCATGATTTTTTTTTTTTTTTTTTTTTTTTTTTTTTTTTAAAGACAGATCTTTCTCTGTCACCCAGGCTGGAGTGCAGTGGTGCGATCTTGGCTCACTGCAACCTTCACCTCCTGGGTTCAAGTGATTCTGCTGTCTCAGCCTCCCCAGTAGCTGGGACTACAGGCGCCTACCACCACATCCAGCTAATTTTTGTAGTTTTAGTAGAGACGGGGTTTCACCATGTTGGCCAGGATGGTCCCATCCCTTGACCTTGTGACCAACCTGCCTTAGCCTCCCAAAGTACTGGGATTACAGGCATGAACTACCGTGCCTGGTAGATGCACCATGAATTTTTAAGTTGTATTAAATATTCACACATTCAAGAGAAAAAAATGCAAATGTCAATGCATAGATTTACATTGTGTGGAAGCACAGTGCTAGCATTTTTCAGAAATGACAAAACCAGCTTTGAATATTCCTATCATATGTTCTAAATTAGAAAAAAATGACCTGCATATATTCATCAGTAACAAAAAGTAATATTTAAATACTCTCTACAATTACAGTATTGATATCTGAAAAATAGAAAGTATCAAATAATGAATAGTTTAAAAATAATCAGAATGTGCAACAAAATATCTATTTGTTTAAATGTCAGTGAGTGCAGTTTACATTTAATAATTTAACTTAAAAACATTAATTGGGCATTTACGATGTATTGCAGACTAGAACAGATACAAAGATAAATAGAAATGAACCTTCTGTAGAAGTTCTCAGTACAATGGAGAAGACACACACCAATAAGTTACCACTTGAGTAAACTTGTACAGATTATTAAATTCCCTGAACTTCACTGTCTTCATCTTTAGAATAGTAAAAATAGTGTTCTTTCTAATAGCATTTTGAGCATTAGGTATAATTCATTTAAAGCATCATGCACGTCTTTCATATTAATGTGGTAAGGTTTTATACAAAAGTACCTTGTGTGTATCTGCCTAAATCACTCTTCTGTCACTCTAAAAGTGATTGTTTTTGTGCAGTTTGGGCACTTCACGAAGACACCAGCTAAATCTAACTCATTCTTTACTCACTAAATCTTGTATCACATTGTACTGCTATGTTTAGTCAAGGTAAAAAGAACTTTCTTTCTTTCTTTCTTTCTTTCTTTCTTTCTTTCTTTCTTTCTTTCTTTCTTTCTTTCTTTCTTTCTTTCTTTCTTTCTTTCTTTTTCTTTCTTTCTTTCTTTCTTTTTAAGGCACTATCAGTTCACCAAGTGAAATATGTGAGGGTCTAAAATGGTAGCAGATCTAAGTGTCCTTGTGGTCATGCTAGCACCTCTGTCTCTGTTCATTAGAGCATAAATATTGACTTAAGGCAGCCGTCATCTAGGGACAGTCTAGATATGTGCTTTACAATCCAGTTTTTCTTTTTTAGTCTCCGAAAGATTAAGCAAGATTAGTAGTAGGAGATCAGGAAGAAAGAGTCAAAGGATACATTTTTATGGGAATAAAATGAATGGAGTATTGAGGTCTTAAAGAAAGGATTTTTTAAAAATCTTCAGTCTGGAAGGATTAGAAATGGCTGAGGACCGGGAACAGGTAGCTGATGGTGTGCAATAAATGCTGCCCCAAAATATGGCAAGTTGGAATGGAGAAAACAGCAGAAACAGGAAGACCACTCTCACTTTCTTCTTAGCCATCTCCCCTGAAGAAGGCTATAAAAGTTAGTAAAGTCACTCTCTGTCTTCTCCATCACTCATGAAGACTCTCATGTGACAGGGGTCTTTCTACATTGGGAGGAAAGGAACGAAGACATAGAGAAGCAAAGAAGAATCTGAACAATCCTTCCTGAGTTCTCCCCACTTTATTGCAATTAGTCCATATGCACTTTTGTCCAAGCATCCTTCCATGAAACTGTCAACTTTTCATCAAACATAAGCATAATAATATAGTCTTCCCTGTTTCTTCATTTCTGATGTCTCCCGTGAAACTTATTTTAAATGAATTTATATGCTTTTATCTTGTCAATCAGTCCTTTGTTATTGGGGTCTCTGTCATGAAATTTGCCATGAGTGAGAAAAGAGTATATTACTTTTTCTCCCTACTACTGCCATGAATAAGAATCTTATCTTCTGTTACAATCTTGAGATCCTTTTCAATAGTCTCTAAAAAGAAGATGGTAAATGTGAAGAAAGGAAAAATGTGTCTCCTGAAATGGAAGAGATAGTTTCCTCTGAAACAGAGAAATGGAAAATTAAACAATATTCCTCTAACATGGAAAAGCAATTTCTCTCAATTATTCTCTAAAAAATAAAACAGTGTCTTTCTTCTTCCAATTTTTGATAAATGCCCTTCCATTCAGTTTAGTAATCATTATTATGTTTTACAAATATTAAAATCTTTCCCTTGCCTTAACATTCATGACACAAAAGTATGAAAGAAGTTTTGATTAAGTGCATTTAGTTTTGTGTTAATAAGTTTAATGGATAACTCTGACCTTTAAAATATAATATACATCCATGAATCAGCTAAATAGTAGGTTTTCTGGCAAGTATAACTGCTGCTTCAGTTTATAAAGCAGACACAGCTACATACATGCCTTTGATGGCTAGTGAAATACTTCAAACAATTTCTTATTCTATTAAAACATGTTCTTATTCTACTAAAATGTCAGACTTTATTTAGTTGAGGAGGTCACAAGGACAAGTTTCTCACATATGTGTGTTAATTGTAAAGTATAAAGATAAATTTAAAAATATTTTTTCCAGCTGTTTGGTATAAATTGTTGCTTTTACTGTGATTGCTTTTAAAAGGATGGCTGCAAATGATACCACCATTGTTCAATTAAGTGTTCACATCTCTCCCAGAAATTTAAATTGGTTAAAAAACTTCAATGAACAAGCTGTAGTGTGGCCTTTCTGTGGAAAATGAATAGAAGGTATTATTTTTGAGAGTCATTAAGCAAATGCACCTTTTATATAAAATCTAGCTTTTAATTTTCTAAAAATGCTTATGTAAATTAACTAAATGTACATGAACAAATTATGTTGATGGCTTATCCAGTATAATTTTATGTACCAATTTTCCAAATGAAGATTTCCAATTTAAAAAAATCTTGAATGTACATATATAACGTCTACCACTTTTTCCTAGATGTATGTAATTACTATATACTGCAATTCTGCAATTTCCATTTTATGCTATTAATCATGTATCATCCAAAAGCACAGAAAGATTATTCTGTATTGGTAATTCATGACAAAATTAGAACTAAAGAATTCATCTGAGTGTTTTTGTATGATGGGTTTTCCTCAGTTTATTTTCTTTATTTGTTTATCTGTGGATTTGCTATAAATTGTAACTATAAAGCTCTAGCATTTTTAGAAAATCAAATTGGTAAAAAGTTTTTTAAAAAAGTTACTGTTTTTTAAATTTAAATAGAATGAATATAAAATACGTAAAAATTATTAAAAAATAATTTTTACAGGAAGAACACAATGACTGTGTAAGATTTGAATCAACAATGTGAGAAAGAGACAATGACCTTATGTGTCTAGTTTTACATTCTCCAAAGCAGGAATTAGTTACTAGCACCTGGCCTACAAGCTAGCTGTTTGACTTTGCTGTGAAACCAGATGTATAAAAATGTAGCCCTGGTCTAATCACTTATCTCTAACATTATTGCCAAGCTCCATTTGAAGGAAAGCACCCTTGCTGGACATCGGGCAGGAATTCACTGAAGAGAATATTAATGAGACTGACAGAAGCAGGCAGTTATTTCTCCAGAGGGTGAAGTGTTACAAACCAGTGACCATGAAGAAGTTAAAGAAAAAGACAAATGGGACTGTTCTTTTTCTGGCTGAAAGCATATCTTACTGAGAAAAATTCCTTCAGAGAAGTCAGAGCTCTACTTTGATAAATACTGTCTAGGAAGGCCTCTCTTTGATCTCTGCCTTATTTCAAGGGTAGACATCAAAACACATTTAATGAGCTTTATTCTCCCCTTCAAGTGAAAAGGGCTCGGGGAATTAGAAATTTTGAAGCCTTATATTTTGATATCATTTTTCTAACTTTCATTTCTACCTCATCGTTCACAGATGAAGATCTTGAGGCACAAGTTACTTAACTTGCTCAAATAGCAACTAAATTTAGAGCCAGAGACAGGTTTGGAATTTATTCCTTCTAAGTTACCATCCAAAGCTCTCTCTCATCTACTTTCTTTCAATGGGGTTCCTGTATCATCTATACTAACTATCCTGTCATATTGGCAGAGATACAGACTTTTGCAAGACTAAATGTGAAGGTTTTTATAACTTAGGTATGTTCATAATACTGAGAGTAATTTTAATAGCTAGATTTTATTCAATTCATGCTAGTAACAATACATGACTTCTTTACATTTGTCACATTCCCATTTCACAGATAAGGAAATTGGAAAATGAAAATTGCACTTCTTCCTCAATCTAGAGGCAATAATACTAATCATTGCATTCAATTTGATAATAAATGAAAATACATCCAAAATCTTCATTCATTTTGACCTTTTAAAATATATTATCTACTCAACTCTAATAATTTGTTTATTAAAATTATTTGTCCTCTTTGTAGTAAGCACATTGTCAATAAATAACTTTGTCTTTTTATATTTGAAAGCATGAATAACTATTGGAAGGCAATGTTTTTTCAATATATTAACACATAAATATAAACTGAATTGTTAGAAAATTTATATGATACAACATTTTTGTTATTCATCAAAATGAAATCAAAGAGCACATTAAAAATATATAGTTGGTTCTAGATGCTACATATACATGGAACTAATTTTTGTAATATATAATCAACATAAAAATGTTATATTATAATCTTGAAGTGATTTTGGTTTATTTTTTTGTTTAAAGTTGATTATATATTAAATAACTTATGAAAAACATCATGACAGTGTGGTGGCTTACACCTGTAATCCCAGCCTTTCACTAGGCTGAAGCGGGAGGATCTTGAGACCAGGAGTTCAAGAACAGCTTGGGCAAGGTAATAAGACCTCACCTTTAAAAGTGAAAAAAAAAAAAAAACAAAAACACCTGGGTGTGGCTGAGTGTTCCTATAATCCCAGCTGAGGCAGAATGATTGCATGAGCCCTGGAATTTGAAGCTACAGTGAGCCATGACCTGAAGTGAGCTATGATCATGCCACTGAGTTACATCCTGAGCAACAAAGTGAGACTCTGACTTAAAAAAAAAAAAAAGTAATAAACTGTGTTTATTGTACTTTTGTTTTTCTTTGAAAAGCAAAACAAAATTCTTGATAAGACTTTTCTGCAGCACATTATATTCAAAAATATAAAATGTTTGAATAATTTTATTAATATTAATACTTTGCTAATTTAATAAAAAGAGATTATCTTATATTTACAAGCAAATCTCTTCTTAAAAAACTATGAAGCCTATATAAGCATTCAGGTTATTTAGAAAATAGAGATGGATGATAAAAGAGGGAAAAAATTGATTATTAGAATGTGAAGATGGAAAAATTATGTAGAAAATTATTAAAATTAATTAAACATAGCTTTGAAAGAAAATTCTATGGATCTGTGGTAATACTCTCAAACTGAATTTTTTCTAGAATGAACACTTTAGGTCCTGGTTGAAAAGCCTTAACTCTTATGTTCTCTTTAAGTTTCAATACAAAATATCTTGTACTTCCATTGTGATAAAAAATTAATAAAAATTTACTGTAAAATTATAGAGCAGCTTAATTTTTTTAAAGGGTGAGAATTAAACAGTTTGGATTCTACTGACGTTTTACCTTAAGAAAATAAAATCTATATGTTGGAAAATCTAAATTGTCACATTTAAATTAGAGCAATCTTATTTTTGTAGAATAATAAATTATTTTAAGAAATAAGAACACTTCATAATTCATTCATAAATAAGTCGTTCTTTGCATTTTTATAGTGTTCATTCTATAAAGCTTAATTGTATAAGTTGCTTCAGAATTATCTAATTTCCAAAATGTTCAATTATAATTCAATGCAAGTCTAGCTGCTCACATCTCAAAAGCCCAAATACAAGTGAGGTGCAGTGAAGGGAAAGTAACTTTCTTTAAATGCTAGCTATTGGGAAATGGCCAAGCTCGTGTCTCCAAAACACCGTTTTAAATTTGGAGGCTGACTGAAGGGGTTTAAAAAGGGAAACTTGGTATGGGAAATATGTGGGAGTGGCACATCTTTTGATGGCTATCTTGAATTATTGTCTACCCAGAGTTCCAGTTGGCATTACCTTGACTGCAACTGGATTGTAGATTATCCCCTTCGAGGTAATCTCTAGGTGGGGGAGAGTTCTGCAGCTGGGTCTCCATGTCTGGTTTGCTTCTAGATTATCCCCTGTATACTAAACAAGCATATCATTAGATAAGCATGCATGGTACAAGGGAGTGTATGGTAAGAAAGGGAAAGAAACAAATAATTTTAAGATGCATTTCAACGCTAGGTTCTGAGTTTAGAGAAAAAAATTAAAATGCATTTTATAGCAAAAATATTTTTAAAAATTTCAAATGCATTTCTACTCTCCAAAGTGATTTCTTATGCAATATGATTGATTAGTTAAACTTTGTTGCACATCAACATTCTATGCATGGTATTTTCTATAAATATAAAGCGATAGGGCTGTAAGATAAGATAATTGCATTTTACATGTGCTTGGGTACATGTGATTCCTTAACATCTTTCACTTTTCATAGATATATTTTTAAGTGCTAATTCATGACAATGGCACGGCTGTACAATATTTTTGTTGTTTATTTATTGAAACAGGGTGTTGCTCTGTTGCTCAGGCTGTAGTGCAGTGGTGTGATCATGGCTCATTGTGGCCCTGACTTTCCAGGCTCAGGCACATCTCCTGTCTCAGCCTTCTGAGTCACTGTGAATACAGGCACGCACCACCACACCCAGTTAATTTTTAAAATTTTTTATTTATGTAGAGATGGGATCTCACTATATTACCCAGACTTGTGTAAAATATTTACTCGAGAAAATACCATGAACATGTACTGAGATAGAAGTTTAAATACTAGAGTACCACTCTCTATAGTTTCAAAGCAAGCATATCTGTGTGATATTCAAACAGTAATCATTGTACATGGTATACTATGCCCACTGAAGTAAAATAAACTAGTAATCCTTAAAGAAAATTGGCAGAGTTGATAATGATGTCTGTTATAATTTTATTTATTCACAAATTAGTTGTTTAACCTGAATTTGATGATTCATGGTGCCCAGATATTTGGGGCTGACATATAGTTGGATGAACTAATTGATTAAATCAACCTATATCCCTTGAGCCAATTTCATTTGACAGACCAATTATATAATAGGTTTGTGCTTCTTTAACTGGGATCTTTTTATTGATCAATAATTGAAATGTATGGGTTTATTGACTGTGCCTCAGCTCTGTAGTTTGAATTTCAGGGGCCATTTCCCTTGATCAGAAGCCACATTTAATAGACCAGAGTTTGTACAACATTTGGCACATATTCATGCACACAATATATAACCAAATCATATACAAAATATTTTAGATTATTTCCTTATTTGTTTATTTTTAAATTAGCAAACATATATGTCAAACTATAAAGAAATGTGTCAAAGAAAATGTAAAGCCACAGCGAAAATATGTCCTAGCTTTTCAAAACATCAGTTAGTTTGAATATTTTAAGAAAGAACTTTTTATAATGTCAATTAATAAGGTAAAATAAACAATAAATTTAAAGATCTGCATTTCTAAAATATAGACAATACTTAGCAATAGATGCTGAAATGAGTGATGCATAATTAAAACGTTTGATGCACAATAACATAAACATATTTATAAAGTATTGCTCCCCAAATAATGTTAGTTACACTGATAAGAAAGAGTAACTCTACAGTGAAGAACACTGGTATAAACTACTTAATTCAAATAATCAAAGTTAGTATCTAATAATAGGACAAACCAATATCAACATCTTCTTAATATAATCCACAAAACGGAATACAGCATCATTTCTATTATATGCTTGCCAAAAAATACATAACTGTAATATAATCATGAGGAAACGCCAGACTTCTCCACATTGGGGAACATTTTGCAAAAGTAACACCCTATGCTTTTCCAAAATTAAGGTGGGTAAAGTCAATGAAAGACTGGATTTTTGTAGATTAAAAGAGAATAAAGAGACATGAGACTGAAGGCAATATGTTATATCGGGTTCCTGAATATAGGGTTTATTCTAGTTTTTTTTTTCTCTCTCTCTCTCTAAAGGACATTAATGGGACCATTGGAATATATGAAAAAGTTGGTAGAATATGTAATAATATCAGGTGAATATTAATGTCATTTTGAAGACTGCACCATGGTTATGTAAGAAAATGGCTTTGTTCGTAAGAAATAGAAATGGACATATTTAAAGGCACAAGGAAAATATGACTTCACATTACACTAAAGTGACTCCAAATAAAAAGATTGTGATTCTATAATTGATTGAGGCTAAACTGTAGAAATATCAGCTTCTAATTTGGTGTTGGTTCTTCTCAAAGAAATTTTACATTTGCTTCTGCCTGGAAATAAGGTCACTTCTGTCTCCTTTCAAAGTCTATGACATAAAGTTAAAAATATTTTCTGCTTTTCTCACCTATTTCTGGCAATACTAATTATTAAATTTTCCTTAGGCCCATTCTGCATTTTTCTGATGAAGTTAAGTTTCCAGACCTAATTGAATTGCAGTTATCTTTTTTTTTTTTAATTTTATAGTGAATTTTGTGTGCATATTTTGTTTAAGACATTTTTCAAGGTCGTGAAGATACACTTCTCTATATTCTTAGAAAACTTGTTAAATGTTTTGAATTTATTTCTATTATACATTTTAATTTAATATTTATATTTTATTGTCAAGACGGAGAAGGGATTTTAAATTTTATAATAGTTGCTAGTTTACAAATTCTCCTACTACTCATTCATAAGTGCTGGCAGAGGACTCAAGATCCCTGGCTCAGAGGAAAAGAAGCTTTATCATTCCTAGCAAATGCAGTAGACATAGTATCAGCATTTGCTCCCGTGAAGGCCAGGGTTTCTTGGGGGAGGGAGGGAGAGATCAACAGAGGAGAACACTGGCTTTTTAGATAGTGAGACTCTTCTCTATGATACTGTAATGATGGATCCATGTCATGACGCATTTTACAAAATCACTTAACTTCACAACAAAGAGTGGAACCTTAATATATGCAAATTAAGATGGATCATATAAGAAATCAAAGGATTCTAGGACAAAGTGCAGAATGTGACAAATAAATTATAAATGAATAACAAATGCATGAAGCAATCTCCATGGAAAAGGTGGTGGCAAAGGTAGTGGCCTAATTAACTTGGAAAATGAGTGGGGTCTGTAATACAAAATGCAAAAGAATTGCACGTAAGCAATGTATTCTAGTCAATAAAATTTGTTCATTTGGGAATATGCGTGAACAACTCTGATACTGCTAAATACGTTAACAGGAACTGAACAATTAAGTAAATGGATGACAGATGGTAAGAGCTAGGTTTCTAACTGTTGGACTAGTAGTTTAGAGATAAGCAGGGGACTAGACTGGTCCATATGGTAATGGACTAGAGTTGAAGACATCAGCATGAAGTCATGTTTTGCTTAATGTAGATAAAGATGGTTACATATAGGAACACTCATAGAAATGTGATTATACAAGACTTAGTATACACACATATATCTCTGTCCTCTGCCAGTTCAAGGAACTGAAATAAATAAAAACTCAATGGCAATGAGCTCACCTAACACCCAATCTTGGTTTATGATACTATTGTCTGATAAAATATGTCACATATCCTTAGAGAAATGGCTAATTCTAGGACTTGGGCTGGACATATACAAGATAAACTTTGAATCACAAAGTAAAGAAAGTCTAAAACACAAACGCTTTGCCAACTTTTAATATAGTTGTTTTTTCTTGCAAATTTGTTTAAGTTCCTTGTAGACTCTGGATATTAGACCTTTGACAGATAGAGAGATTGCAAAAGTTTTCTCCCTTTCTGTCATATTGTTACTTGTTACTGCTCTATTTAGGTTTGGGATTTCTTAATAGTGCATTCTTGATAGGTTGTATGTTTCTAGGAAGTTATTCATTTCTTCTAGGTGTTCCAATTTATTGGTATATAGTTGCTCATAATATTCTGTAATGAGCCTTTGAATTTCTGTGATATCAGTTGTAATGTCTCCTATTTTGTCTCTAAATTTTATTTGTTTGAGTCTTTTCCCTTCTTTCTTAGTCTGGCTGAAAGTTTGTCAATTTTGTTTATTTTTTCAAAAAAACAATTTTTGTTTCATTTTTATGGTATTTTTTAGCCTCATTTTTATTTATTTTTACTTTGATCTTTATAACTTATTTTCTTCTGCTAATTTTGGGTTTTCTTTTTCTCTCATTTTTATAATTCTTTAAGAAGTATCGTTATTTTGTTTATTTGATTTTTCTTGTACTTTTTTGATGTAGATGTTTATTGCGATAAACTTCCCTCTTAATATTGCATTTTCTGTATCCCATAGGTTTTAGCATATTATATTTCAAGAAATTTTTAAAATTTTCTTCTTAATTTTTTCATCGACCCAATGATTGTTCAGGACTGTATTGTTTAATATCCATGTGTTTGTAGTTTCCAAAGTTTCTCTTATTATTGATTTTTAGTTTTATTCCATTGCAGTCAGAAATGATATTTGATATTATTTTAATTTTTTGAAATTTTTAAACTTATTTTCTGTGCTGACATATGGTCTATCGTGGAGATTGTTCCATCTGGTGAAGTAAAGATCATCTAGACAGAAAATCCGAAAATAAATATCAAACTTAACTGGTATTATAGAGCAAATGAGTCTAATAGACATTAATAGAATATATCATACAACAGTTGTTATTATTTTCTATTTTTCTATCTAGATGATCTATCCAATGATAAAATTGGGATGTTGAAGTCCCTACTCATTATAGTATTAAGGTGTATCTCTGCCTTTAGCTCTAATAATATTTGCTTTATATATTTGGGTTCTCCAGTGTTGGCGTGCATATATGTTTACAGTTTTTTCATCTTCCTTGTATGTTGATTCTTTTGTCATTATAAAATGATCTTGTTTGCCTCTTTTTAGTTTATTTTTCTTGAAATATATTTTATCTGTTATAAGTATACCTATTTCTGCTCTTTTTTTGTTTCCAGTTTGCATGGAATATCTTTTTTTATTCCTTCATTTTCGGTCTATTTGCATCTTTACAGATTAATTGAATTACTTATAGGCAGCATATAGTTGGGTTTTATTTTTTATCCATTCAAAAACTCTAGGTCTTTTGATTGGATAATTTAGTCCTTTAATATTCATTGTTATTATTGATAGATAAGAACTTACTACTACCATTTTGTTACTTGTTTTCTGGTTGTTTTGTTGGTACTCCCTTTTTTCCTTCTTTCTTGTGTTCTTTTATATAAAAGTGACTTTCTATGGAAGTATGTTTTAATTTATTGCTTTTTATTTCCCACAAGGTAACAAAAATGATGTTTTATAGCAAATTATTTTAAGCTGAAGACAATTTAATTGTGATCACAAAGAAAGGAAAAAGCAAAACAAAGAAAAAAACTAAAATGCTGTACACTTTAAATTATTCCTGCTTTCTGACTTTTTGTTGCTTCTATTTATATTTCTAAATATCATATGTCACTTAAAATTGTTGTCTTTATTATTTTGATAGGTTTATCTTTTTTCCTACTCAGGGTATGAGTGACTTACATATCACAGTTACAGTGTATTTGTCTGTGCATTTATTTTTACCAGTGAGTTTTATACCTTCAGATAGTTATTAGTTGCATATTGGCAACCTTTTCTTTCAGACTGAAGAACTCCCCTAACATTTCTTGTAAGACAGATCTAGTGCTGAGAAAATCCCTAAATCCTTAATTTTTTTTTCTTTTCTCTTCTTTTATTTATTTTATTTTATTTTCTCGTTTCTTCTTTCTCTCTCTCTTTCTTTCTTTTCTTTTCTTTCTTTCTTTTCTTCTCACTTTTTCTTTCCCTCCCTCCCTCCCTCCCTCCTTTCCTTCCTTCCTTCCTTCCTTCCTTCCTTCCTTCCTTCCTTCCTTCCTTCCTTCCTTCCTTCCTTCCTTCCTTCCTTCCTTCCTTCCTTCCTTCCTTCCTTTTTGCTGGAAAACAATCAAATTTATCAGTTCCAGAATTTCTGCTTGATTTTTAAAAACTATTTTAATTGTTTTTGTTACATTTTTCTGATAGAATTCTGAGTTCCTTCTCTGTGTTATCTTATAGTTTGTTGAGCTTCTTCAAGACAAATATTTTGAATTCTTTATTTAAGACGTCATTTATCTCTGTTTCTAAGATTGGTCACTAGTGCCTTATGTAGTTTGTTTGGTAAACTTATGCTTTCCTGTACGTTCTTAATGTTTTTGGATCATCATTTATATCTGGGCATTGAGGAGTTTGGTATTTATTTTAATCTTTGCAGTCTGGGCTTGTGTCTTTCTTAAGAGGACTTTCCAAGAATTCAAAGGGGATTGAGTGTTGTGACCTAAGCCTGTAGTCACTGCAGCTATCTTAGCGCTAGGGGGCACCCTACGTCCAGGAACAGTGAGACTCTTACAGGCTCCTAGAAATACAGCTTTGGCGGACTTGGACAAGATGAAAGAATTCCTTGGTTTACCACGCAAAGTCTCTCACTATTCTCCTCCCTTTCACCCGAACAGAAAGAGTCTCTCTGTGCTGCATTTCATAGAGTTTGGAAAAGAGTGACATGGGCTCTCTCATGGCCACCATAGCTGGCACAATGCTGGGTCACACGTGAAGCTCACAGCCTTCCAGATCAGCACGGTACTGGGGCTTTCCCAAGGCTTATGGCCAGTACTGCCTGACTGCTGCTGATGTTTAATCAAGACTGAAGTGTGCTTTCGTTAGCAGGCAGCGAAATCCTGCCAGGACTGGCTTCATCCCATTATCCAGTGAATTCTTTTCTGATCCAGAGTAGGAATAGAAATACCATCCAAGAGCAAAGGGCTGGAGTTGGGAGTTTCAGAAATCTGCCTGGTTCTTCATTTTACTGTGGCTGAGCTTGTCCACAGTTACAAGACAAAATTCTCTGAGTTTATTTGTTTGTTTTCCCCTCTCCTTTCCCCAACCAGAAGGAATCTCCTTGAGTTGCATTGCCTGGAGTTGGGAGAGGAGCTGCAGGCACTCTCATGACCTTCGTAGCTGGTGCCACACTGAGTCATACCCCATGTCCACTGCCTCTGAGACCAGAACACCACCAGAGCCGACCAAGGACTGAAGTTCCTGTTGCCTGACTTCCACTCACATTTATGTGGTGCCCCAGGCCATGTTAGTCAGCTGGTAGTGAAGCCACCTGGGACTTGATTTTCTCTCACTGGAGAGACGTATTTTCCTCTGGATTTTCCAGGGTTGATGTAGATGTTTTTTTTTTTTTTTTTTTTTTTTTTTTTGCCATAGATGCCAGCAGAATTCTGCCCTGTATTGTATTCTGCTGTGACAGGGCAGCACTGAGTGCCTATGCAAATTCTCATACTCACTTTGTTCTCCCTTCCCGAAGCACATGCAATCTCTCTCTGCCCTGTGTTACCAGGGATTCATGGAGGGGTAGTGCAGACAGTGCAAAATTGTCCTTTTTACCTTATTCAATGCCTTTTTCCTTGTTATGATGTTATAATGAAGTACTGTGGTTGCTCAACTGATTTTCTGGCTCTTATGAAGGTGTTTTCTTGCATGGTATAGTTGTCCAATTGGCTGTTTGTGTCGGGAGACAAACATTGGTATATTCTATTCAGCTGTGTAACTCCACTTTCTCCTGTTAATCAACTAAGTATGATCCCTTCAGAGTATAAGGAGGAAAGGGTAAAAGGAAGTATATTCAGGCATACTCTCCAAAGTGTAAGGGGGGCCTCTTTTCCCTGTGATTGAATGTTTATCATTTGGAGTGGTTTTTCGTATAATAAAGCCATTGTCTTTTCACTGCTTTCTCACCTTTTCTGAGAGAAGTACAGTTGATTTAACTGATGGCACTTAAAAAATGACTGGTGAAAATAGGTGTTTTTATTGTTGTTAGGAATACCTTCTGCAGAGCATCTTTATTTTGATCTCTTCCTTCTATGTTAAATATTGCTTACTTCTCTGTAGCAGTCCTATAGTTGTATAACAGTGCAAATGATTCTATGTGGAAGTGTGCTCAACTTTTGAAATGAAATATTAGCAAATTTGCTTGGCCACGATCTAAACCACATTTTTCAATTACATGTATCCGACATCTACTCTCCTACTGAGGTATAAATGAGAGAGAGAACGATTTTTTTTTTTAATTACAGTAACTCCTCATAGTTCCAAATACTGCAACTGTTTCTACACTTACATTTATATTAATTTCTTTTTTTATATATTAGTTTTACTTTTTCTACTGTTTACTTATTCACTCAATAAACAGTTACTGAGTGGTAAGCAAAAGAGCCGTATATCTTCTATTATCCAGCTTTGACTTATGGGGAAATAAAGGAAAACTTAGTAACATCAGAATGTTTATTTATACTTGTGATAAATACTGGTACAAAAAAGAATAGGGGTCTCTGATGGCTTATAAATAAGGAACTTTATTTGGATCGGATGAATGTGGGGTCAGGAATGCTTCACTGACAAAGTGACTTTCACCTGAAATCTAAAGAATACATTATTTTCAGAGCATCAAAAATAACATAGAGAGCATTACTTCTTTTGATCGTGACAGTATTCTCTATGTGTAGCAGAGGGATTGACAAACATTTTGCAATAAAAGCCAGATACTAAATATTTTTAACTTTGTGGACCATATTATCTCTGTTAATACTTAATTCCATCACTGTAACAGGAAAGCAGCGGCCATTGATAATATGTAAGTGAACGAGTGTGGCTGTTTCTGAAAAATGATTTACAAATAATTAGTGGTGTACTGAATCCTGGTTGAGCCTCATAATATGCTACATTATTTATTTCTACTTTACTCCTTATAGAAAACATCTTTACATGACACTTTTTAAATCAGGAATTTGCATCTTCTTGTGGTTTGTTTTGTTTCGTTTTAGTCTAAATAAATAACTATACATATGTAACTTTTAAATTGCCCTTATTGATTTTCATCTATCTTACCATAGGTATTAAAAAATCTTTTATTTCATGTATCTTTTTTTCTCCCAGATATATTATTCTCAAGACAAATACCTTGTTTGCAATGTCTTTGTAACAGTAGTTGATCACAAAATTTAAAGAGACATTGTCAAGGGGAGTGTTTTCCAAAATGTGTCCCATGGAATGCAGATCCCTTGAAATGTTACAAGAACTTGCATGTCAAATAAGATTAGAAATCAATGTATGCCACTGATTCCTAAATGCCAAAGAGTAACATTTTCTTAATGTGCAAAGAGAAAAAATGAGATATGTGAGAACTATGTGGTTAGATTTTTGTAAATGTAAAGGTATTTATTGTAAGACTTACTTTGAAGTTGTAGTTTTTCTGTATTTCAGAGGCCAAATGTACTACCTTTAAGAAAATGGTGGCAATAGTAGGTTATTCCATTAAACTATTCTAGCAAGGAAATTTTTTATAACTCATAAATAAACTTTAATTTCTGTTTCCAGTACATATCTCTCATATCTTATAATCCACTAAAAAATATAAGATAGAAACCTTTGGGATTGCATTTGCATTTGCAAATGCTTTTAATACATTGATATTTAAAAAATCAAAGCCAAAATATTAAATATGTGAACTTATATAGATGTTCTTTTATTAACTACTCACTTTTCTTTTCTGCTTCAATTCTTCTTTAGCCTTATTTACCTACTCTCCCACTTTGGAAATAGTTTTTTTTTATTGTGTGGCTAGTTACAGCTTTCCCTCAAAGCTCATCTTGAAATGAGGCACGTGTAGGTATCATGTATGTACCTGATTAGAGGAAAAAATAATATCTTGTAAATAGTCTGTTTACTTTGTCATTTACAAAAGGAAAAATTATATTGAAATGTGTTCTTTAAGCATTTCCTGACATGCTATGCTGTCATGCTAATGTGTTTATTCTAAGAGTCTCTTACAATTCATTATTTAACTGATTATTAGATTGTTCTTTGTGACATATGAATGAAATTGTTTGAACCTAGGACAAAGTAAAAGCATACTGATTCAAAAGCATTGCTCAAATATGTTTAATGAGTTTGGTTCTCTAATTGGAATCATATAGTAGATAAAATAATTATACAAATGTTGTCTAAGTGGTCACGTGATCTGTTTCTATTATCTTGTTACCTGTCCTTTCTTTCGTTTTTGCCATTATTGATAAAGATTTTATTTTGCTATAGCTCCCTCAAGCCCATCCACAGAGGTTTTTAGCAATTTTCATCCAGAAAGTGGGAGGCAGAATGAGTTGAAGACAAATTTGAGCTTTGAGCATTTTTCTCATGTTGAATCAATTGTTCTGACTCTCACAGTGATGAAGTGTGAGAAATGAATACATTGATTACTTAATGGGCTCTCAACTTTTAAATATTTTATTCAGTCAAGTAGTTTCAGGCTTTTAATTTTCTTATGTAGGCCAATCTCTTAATATTGAAATTCATTTATGTATAAATGGATTATATTCCTTCCACAGAGTATGTGTATCTGGGCCTTTGTTACAAATTTGTCCTTGCAAGTTTTTGCTAGCAAAATTAAGCCAAGCTGAATCATGGATAACATAAATGAGTATTAGATCAGCAAGGGCAGAAGCAATCTTCATAATGGGCTAAAAGTTATAGCCCATGGGAGATGAGATGGTCAGAAAACAAACTCAACTTATAGCTGATACAAAAGTAGCTAGTGTGAGCCTAAATGACTTACCGGATAATGTTCTCATTAAATGCTTCCAACTTTCTGGTTGACAGGAAATAAAAAACATAAATAAAAGCATATATATGTTCATGTTTAGCAAGTGTTTTAAGCAAAAATTTTAATGTGATATCTAGCTGAACTTAAGTAACTTCAAATTTAGTTTAAAAGAAAACAATATACTGCTATCTGAATGTGATAATATCATATATAACAATATATTATATATAGCTCAGCCCTTGTTGCAGTATTTTTTATTAACATTAGGGTGCTGCAGGGCTCAAAAGCAGGTGTCAGAAAACAATTTCCCTCTCTGCCGTTTTGCTGAACTCCTTTCACTTGCTCCTTAGCAGATGAACACAGGCCTTAGAAACGAAAAACACATTTTTATCTTTTTTTTTTTTTTTGCCTCTGGCCACAGGGAAACTCTTTGACTTACCTTATCTGATTGTAAGTCATAAGAATCTCATTTCGGAAGAGGTCCTGCCACATACCCTGGAGGAAGATATGCTCCACGGAGAAGTAAAGAAACATTGGACAGAGAGACTTTGCTGGATTTCCCAACTGAATCTGTTAGTATTAGATTATACTCTTTTTGTTTAATCACATTTCTTCTCAGTTGTCAGTCATGCTTATCCAATGAAGTTTCTGTCAGAAGTCCAACAGGACAGAGTTCAAAGAACTTCCTGATAGCTGAACATGTGAAGGTTACTGGAGGGGGAGCCTTGGGGAGGGCATAGAAGCTCCTCAATGGACCCTTTTCACATGTCCAGCCCTATGCATCTCTTCATATCTATCTTTTGTAATATTCTTTGTTATAAACTGACAAATGTAAGTAAGTGTTTCCCCGAGTTCTGTGAGCTGCTCTAGCAAACTAATTGAACCTGAGAAGAGGGTTGTGGATACCTCGACTTATAGTCCATTGATCAGAAGCACAGGCAAAACAACTTAGTGCCATCAGAAGTTGTGTGGGGAGCAGTCTTGGGGACTCAGCCATTAACCTGGGAAATCTAGTACCTTCTCCAGGTAGATGGTATCTGAATTGAACTAGAGGACATGCAGCTGTTGTCCACTACAAAACAGACTGCTTGTTTGATGTAGGGGGGAAGCCCTTCCACATATAGTCACAGAAGTCTTCTGTGTTAATTATTTTTGTTGAGTGAGAGTATACAAGAAATTGAGTTTGATTTCTTCTGTATTCTAGACTGAGAAAAACTTTTTTCTATTAAATATTAATCATGATTTAGAAAATTTTGATTTTAGAAAATATTTTCTAGGTAAGTGTATTTTGATGGTTTTTTTTAAACTAATTGACATAACTGTTATTTTATTCTTCACTTAAATAGTAAAGATTTAATGAACTTATAATAGCAATGGTTTTGCTATTATACTTTTTGTTCTATAATGATGCTTTTTTAAAATCTTAAAATATTTAGAAATATAGAGTCAGCCACTAATAGTTTGATAATTGCAACCTATTTACTTAGTAATACAAATCTTTTGGGAAACCATTTCAAACTTTGATCCACATCTAATTCAAGTAAGTTTTCCATGATATAGATATAATGGATAGAGACAGATAGCGAGTTACTATATGAGGGGTAGATTCCAAAGCAGTCTTAAAAAAAAAAAAAAACTGAAAGTTTCATGTTAATGAGACGTAAACTTTCATTTTGTTTAGTCACTGGTATTTTGGGATTACTTTTAGTAAAGCTTGCATTAACTCTATCTGAATATACAGTGGGTTATTATGCTGTGCCTGATCCATTGGAGATGTTGAAATTAATATACTCCCTTTCTTTCCAGTTATATTTATTAAATCAAATGATTAGCTACACAAGGAAGTTAAGAACTGCCTCCTCTCACCCTTTATTTGTCTTCTTGAGGCATAGAGAAAGTGACTGAAGGATAAGTTACTAGAAGAGCCTTTGGCTTCTACAATAAATTTACTTATAGACAAGTATTTGTGAATATGTCTTATCCATTCTACTGCATTGAAAAGCCTCTAAAGGGAAAATACCTTTAAAATACTTATATTAATATTCTCTATATCATTTGAGAATGGTACATGATAAAAATTTTAAGATGGAGTAAAAAGTCGGCCCTTTTTGTGACATAGTTTTAGAATTTTTCACTCTCTTATCAGTTCTGTTTTGGAAGAACTAAAGTGATAAAGGTTCATTTTGAAATGTCTTTTAAAATATGTTTTGCAGAACTGAATATACTATTTTTAATATAATACGATGAACTTAATATCTGTGTTATCATTGGGTTCTTTGTTCGATCTTTTATTTACTCTATTCAATCTTAGGCTATATTAGATGTATTAGATCTGACAATAGTCTCATAAATTTGAGGGGTCTTATTGAGTTTTCAGTCACCTAGGATGTACTTCTTTTGAGAAAATCACTCTATTCCTTGGGAAGTAGTCTCCTAGGAAATTGTCTTGCATAGATTATTTGCAGGATATATGGAGTACCTACAAATCATCAGGCATTGCAGCTATGGCCAGAAATTACATGTGGGCTTTCAGAGTTGATAGCCAAGACTATGATACTATTGGGAATAACCTCTCAAATAAAAAATAATATCCCTAGAATGTGATATAGGAAACTTGTTCAAGAGTTTACCTTGATTCTAACATGCCATTCCATAGGGGAAACAAATCTCTTTAATAAAGACTGAAGACCTTTACAGGTGAAACTCAAAACTTTATTACAATGGTTCTATAAAAGATATTCATGATAAGTATCTCTCCCCATGTTACAGTTTCTGTAAATGTTAATAAATTATAATTAATATATTTATCCACAGTGATGTCTTCATACCACTTTATCCTTAAACAAATCATGGGGCGCAGGAGACAAAAATGTTAATAATGACCTCTTTTAGGAAAATCAATTAAAAGTAAAATCTCCTGACCAACATAACATTCCCACAAAGGTAATAGAGAAAAAAAAAGTTTTATTATTGAATAAGCATTAAACCAAACTTTAATGTGCATTCAGACAATCCGCTAGGAGATTACAAAGATAAAGAAATCTCACCATTTTGTAGCCAAGCAGATACAACTTTTTAGATACATGCTTTGAAGATAAACCACAAAGTAGTCTTCAAGTAGGAAGACTTGATAGCACCTTTTGTCACAAGTAGTTAATCCTACATTCAATGTAGTAATTGCATTGACTATTTGTGTTAGCTTATTGCTTTTTGTCCAGAGGAAAATCACATTTCTCATATCTTTATGACAGGTGGCAGGTAGCTTTGGCACTTGGATCGAGGCTTCCACTGAAGTTAGGCTGCTATCCTCCCACAGAAATTGGGAAAAAGGAGTGATATCTTCCTTGCTATTTATAGGTCCATGAAAAAGACATTTCCAGGGCATAAAGCTGATGAAAGGTCTATTCAGTTTTCAAAATTACTATCTAGTTTTGAAAATAATTTGTATATATTTCAAAAAGAGGATGAAGTACTTGCAATTGCAATTAAAAACAAAACAGAGGAGATGAAAATTGCTTCCCTTATTTCCAATTAGGAGGATTAAGCGTGTTATTTTTGTGTTTGCCCTTAAACTTGAAAACATAACGTTGAAAAAGACTACCTAAACTTGCCAAGCTTCCCCTTGCTCTTCTCATAACTCTGTTCAAAAACAAGAATAATTTTCTTTGAATCACTAATAAAATCATTTTATTTACTTTCATCTCTACGTAAAGAATACTTAAAAATATATGTTCTGAACAATATTAACATTGTCTCTAATACTTTTGCTTACGGTCTTTACATAGTTTTCAGCACATAGGTACAGTATTCTAATACATAAATAAGTTTCTCCTACTTATGAAGTAAGTAATGAAGTCCATAGGGATTATATCATACAAGTTTTAGAAGACAAATGGAACCAAGACAAAGGAAACAACAATGATTTATTGACATGATGATATCGCTACAAAATTTTATTTCCAGAGATATTAACAATTATCCTAGTTAAATGATGGTGGTCTTAAGTATTTCAGAATATGCCAAAATTCAGTACTGGGGCATTGAGTGTTTTGTTATTTCTAAAATTATTCCCTGAAATACTGTTAGTGGGGAGTTAGGCTAAAATGATTTTTCATATATATTGTATTAAAATATAAGTTTTCATAAAATAAATCATAAAAAAATGCATTCAAGAGATTTAATTATCCTGAGACATGCTTGTAAAATGTCATGTGTCCATTGAAATGTTTTCCTCTGTCAAAATAAACTACAATACTCAGTCAGGGATTTGTATCATGGTCAAAATCTTTTCTGTTTATACTTTAAGTGTGTGTTATGTTCAAAGTGAAAACTTCTAACAAGTCCTTTCTTTCTTGTTATAAAAAAAAAAGCAGTTCCCAGACCTACCCATTATTTGTATTGGTAATTTGTTATTCATCAAAATAATTAGAATAGAATAAATTCTAATATTTATGACCCATCATAGTGCTACAATTTTTGCAGTCTGATAAACTTGGAGTACACACAATTGTCTTGTTATTAATTTTTAAATGTAGTGCTGTGGGAGGTATGGTTAATTTTAGGAAGAAGTGCTGAATGTTCACTCACTTCGTCAAAAACAATAAAAGAAAATGAAGTGCAAGAGTAATAAAGAATATGTAGTATCTTTATAATTGTAGGGTGATTCTATCTGACAAAAAGGATTCACAAAGAGATTTGACTACTTGAATGGTTTGTGTAAATAAACACAAAATCATCTGTAGGCCTTTCTATGGTCAATGTAAGTGAAAATTAAGGATGCAATGAACCCTTCAATGAGCAGTATCCCCTTTCTAACAAGCAAGGAAGAAAGTCAGTGTTCAAATGAACAATTGCAATTAAGTTCCTAACATTTCAAAAACATTATGGAGAAATTAACAAAGTTAAAAATGTATTAAACTTAATTATGCAGTGTCAGCTTCAAATATCTACTGTAATGAAACCTATATTCTTTTGAATTGAGTTCAATTAATTGCCATCATTTAGCACACTAGTGATTTATTGAAATTTTACCATCTTCTTCTCCTTTTTATCCTTGAAGGGAGTGAACCATTTCCCAGGGAATTATTTCCTTTAAGGCATATTGGAAGGAGGCAAAGGGACTTTTTTTTTTTCTGCTTTACTTCCAGACTTGTAGTTTTGGTTGTCTTTGATTTAGCTGGTCATGTTTTTTTTTTACCTGACTAATGATGCTAAGATCTAAGTAATAGATTTTCCATACATGTCAAGCACATTACAGTTTTCCTCAAACTCATACTTCAGAAATACATACTCATGGTTTTACTCAGCTATTAATTTGATTTTTTTTGTTTTCTATGTCACTTTGTTATATTTATTATCAATAGTTTACATAGTGTGCACCTCCATCAATACTCATTTGAATGATAACATTCCTTGTATCGATTATATACATGTTATGTTAGTAGATATGGAGATTAGAATTAATCTGTATAATACTTAGCAGCCACCAATACTAATAAAATTCCTTTGGGGAAATATAGAAAGTGAAAAATGAAAGAAAAGAGAGAAAGAGAAACAAAGGGAAAAGGAGGAGGGAGAGACATAAAGAGAATGAGTGGAAAAGATTTTAGTTTCAATATAAGTGTTAAATACATTATTCTAAAAAGTATCTTTTAACAGAAAGTAACTTTTAATTTTCCCTAGTCTGTAATAGCTCGTCTCGAAGCTCCTATATACTTTCAAATACAGTTATACAAAACAGCATTGCACTCACTCATCCCCTAACCATAAATTTGCAATCACTTTTCCCTCCCTCAAGTTCCTTCAATTAAGCCATGAACAATTTTTCCGGCTACAATATAGCATTTGCCATTTTTTCCTTTATTTTTCTCTTGTTTATGCAGAGTTTGCTAAATTTCAGAATGTGTGGCAATGCCTTTAGTTTTTCCATGCTAAATATGATTTCTGTTGATTCCCCATTTATTTTAGTAATCCCATGTGCCACCCATAGTCCAACACTGTAAATGTGTAACCATCTCAATAAAAGTTTTCTAAACCTTTTAATTGTTTGTTATTGATCTCTTCTCTAGAATGCAGAGTCCATGCAGTCAGAGATCATATCTACCTTGTTGTTTTGTTATTGTTATTATTCTGTTGCCCATTGGTGTGACTACAACAGCATAGAAAGCCAGTAAATATACATGAATCAAAGGATTTGTGTCTTCAATTTCTATAAATATTTCAGAGAGAGGGAGAGAGAGAACTCTCAATTTATATTTTTATTTTATTTATTGTAGCTCCCAATGCCCTTATCATGTGAAGAATTTTGAGTGTTTTTTGTTTTTTTGTTTGTTTTTTGTTTTTGTTTTTGTTTTGAGACGGAGTCTCGCTCTGTTGCCCAGGCTGGAGCGCAGTGGCCATATCTCAGCTCACTGTAAGCTCCGCCTCCCGGGTTCAGGCCATTCTCCTGCCTCAGCCTCCCAAGTAGCTGGGGCTACAGGCGCCCGCCACCTCGCCCGGCTAGTTTTTTGTATTTATTTTTAGTAGAGATGGGGTAATTTTGAGTGTTTTTAAGAGGATAACCTAAATAGACAACCCTAGCAACAGTGGTACCAAGTATGAGTCTACTTTTGAGAAATATAACCATTGATGTGGGTCAGCTCACATGCCTTCATTATGTGCTTCCTCAGAGAGACTTTCTCCTCATGAAGTTCTTCAGATCAAAATGCTAAGGGAGAGCATAAATTGTCATTTCTTGTCATGTATATCTACATATTTTCTCTCTAAGTTCTTGTGATTTGTTAGGTAGGAATCCACCCCTAGGACACAGGAACAAGTATATATTCCAGGCAAGATACTCCATTTCTCCCACCACATTGATTCATTTAGGGATTGCTTTTGATCTAAGCTTGTCCACAAAGACTCAAACAGATAATTTGTATTAGAATAACATATTAGGAAATTGATATTCTAGTTTAGGACACAGAGGCAGGTGGGGAATTTCTTATGTGAGGGAATGTGAGCTTCAGAATGCATTCTGCCAATAAAAGAGAGACTGCCTAAGACTAAAGCCAACATAGGGAGTCAAAACCAAGAGAGTGAGAGAGGGAAACTATTCTGAAAATATAATTTCAGCACGTGGATGCTGCTCAGCTCAAGCCAGAGTTATTCCTTGTTCCTTGTGTTACATGAGCTGGTTTGAGAAGAGCGTTGGTTACCTGCCATTGAAAGTGCAAGAGTCTAATAGTCCTCTAGGTTTCCAAACTTGCTTGAATTCTTAGTATAGATGCATTGAGTAAAGATTCCAAGATTGAATGGTTTAAACTCCATTTCTTTAACTATTTCCATGTTTAAAAATGCATTCACAATCATTTCAAGAGTCACTTTGATCAGTTTTATTTGTTTTAATTGGGGGAAGAGGGAGGGCACCATGACCTGAATTTGTATTTTCATGTAGCCTTATTTACAGTTTCATGGTGATATCACTTTTTAAAAGTATTACAATTATTGAACTTTTTTCAAACAGTAATTTTTAATGAAAATATTTATTATTTGAAGTTGACCAATTCCTAGGTTTGATAAGCTTTCTGTGTGAGAATCATTACAACAGGTGATACAGAGAACGGGATTATACAGATATGCTAGATTGTATCCCTACCTGTGGGAAGCTCATATATCAAATGAAATTATTTAAAGGAGTTTTAAATTATATTCTGTATTCAAGAACGACTTCATATAAAGATACAAGAGCTTGTATAAAAATAAGTCATGAAAGCATCTAAATAATTTATGATGTCAAAACAAAAATTACATGAGGCAAAAACAGGTGAGGAAGACTTTATTGAAAAAATGCTCATCATCACTGGCCATCAGAGAAATGCAAATCAAAACCACAGTGAGATACCATCTCACACCAGTTAGAATGGCGATCATTAAAAAGTCAGGAAACAACAGGTGCTGGAGAGGATGTGGAGAAATAGGAACACTTTTACACTGTTGGTGGGATTGTAAACTAGTTCAACCATTACGGAAAACAGTATGGCGATTCCTCAAGGATCTAGAACTAGATGTACCATATGACCCAGCCATCCCATTACTGGGGATATACCCAAAGGATTATAAATTATGCTGCTATAAAGACACATGCACACGTATGTTTATTGCGGCACTATTCACAATAGCAAAGACTTGGAATCAACCCAAATGTCCATCAGTGACAGACTGGATTAAGAAAATGTGGCACATATACACCATGGAATACTATGCAGCCATAAAAAAGGATGAGTTTGTGTCCTTTGTAGGGACATGGATGCAGCTGGAAACCATCATTCTTAGCAAACTATCACAAGAACAGAAAACCAAACACCGCATGTTCTCACTCATAGGTGGGAACTGAACAATGAGATCACTTGGACTCGGGAAGGGGAACATCACACACCGGGGCCTATCATGGGGATGGGGGAGGAGGGAGGGGGGAGGGATTGCATTGGGAGTTATACCTGATGTAAATGACGAGTTGATGGGTGCAGCACACCAACAAGGCACAAGTATACATATGTAACAAACCTGCACGTTATGCACATGTACCCTACAACTTAAAGTATAATAATAATAAATTAATTAAAAAAGAAAGTTATTGAAATAGAAGCCAGATGCCAGTTCTCAGTCTGAGCTAAACTCGACTGAATCAAAGCTGAAGGATTCTTCAAAGCTGAAGAGAGGAAAGGGGGAGTCTTAGCCTGTCTGGGTTTGCTAATTGGCCTTACCCAAAGGAAAAGCAAATTTTTCATATCTTTATGACAAGAGATCATTTTACAACTTGGGGTAAGATGTCTATCAAAGTTAGGCTCCTAATAGGCTAATAGGCTCCTAATATTCTACAAAAATTGGAATATAGGGTTTCTTTCTTTCTTGTTGATTGCATTTTATTTATTTATTTTTGTATTATACTTTATGTTCTAAGGTACATGTGCACACCATGCAGGTTTGTTACATATGTATACATGTGCCAAGAGATAGTTCCAAGGTTCCTGAGAAAGACATTTCTGGTTTGTAAAACCAGTGAGAAGCTTGTAAAATGGTTTACATTTCAAAGAGGCAGAGAAATAATTCACAAGTTTTCTAAGGTAAGTGCTCTAAGAATACAAAGGTTATGGGCCTAGAGTCAGGACTAAACCTATCTAAAGCTGAGGGAAATATGAAGGCCATCTTGCTCTAGAAACATGAACCAGTTGTGACAACCAAACTAGAACCCATGAAATTCATACAATTTTGCATGCAAATAAAATAGAAAGGGTAAACAAATTAAATTCTCATCAGTTCTACTACCTAGTTTCTATCAACTGCATCTTAAATTCTTTCACACTCAGAAAATTTGAAATGATACCTTTCAGTACGATATAAATGTCTTATCACTAGTTTAGAATTGACTTGAAATTTACATTGTGAACAACTTAAATCTAAAATATGAAGTACGGTGTTTAATGTTGAACCTTACTCTATAGTAGGATTCAAAATAATAAAAAATCTGACTTTTTATCTAATGAACTGTGAATAATGAGGTTTTATTAAAATGCCTAATTTGTTTAGGTACATGCAATGCCTAGTTATCAAATTCTTCTAGCAAGATTACAAACAGAGAAGGTTGAATCTGTTAAATTAAGGAGGTCATTGAAGTAATTAAGATGGTTGAAGCACATTATTAATACATTATAGATGAGGGTAATAATGGAAAATCTACCTGCTCCCCCATGTTCAGGCTTATGTTTCCATTCATCTTATTATCTGAGACCTCAGAAAATAGCACACAATCACACACACACACACACACACACACACACACACACACACACAACTGACCCTTGAACAACAGTAGTATAGATTTCAACTGTTTAGATTCATCTGTATGCAAAGTTTCTTCCAACTCTACCACTCCAGAGACAACACCAACCTCTCCTCTTCCTCCTTTTTCTCAGCCTATCAAAGTTGAAGATGGCAAGGATGAAGGGTTTTCTAATGATCCACTTCAATTTAATAAATAGTAAATTTATTTTTGCTTCTTTATTATTTTCGTAATACAATTTTATTTTCTCTAGTTTACTTTAGTGTAGAAATACAACATATGATACATATAACACAAAAAAAATATGTATCACTTGACTGGTTATGTTATCAGTAAGGCTTCTGGCCAACAGTAGGGTGTCAGTAATTAAGTTTTGGGAGAGTCAAAAGTTATTTGTGGATTTCTGATGGCATGAGGATCAGCACTCCTAACCCCTGTGTTGTTCAAGGGTTAAAAGTGTGTGTGTGTTTGGGTGTGTGTATACAGATATCATAAATCATTATTAAGAAGACACCTAAGACATATTTTAATAAATAATGAAATAACATGAGGCTTGTCCTAATTTCTAAATTTCTTCATTTACTGAGAAAAAATGTTTATTAATAAGTAGAATTTATGTGAAAATGATAATACTGCCCAAAGCAATCAACAGATTCAATTCCATTCCCATCAAAGTACCATAATTATTATTTACAGAACTAGAAAAAAACAATTCTAAAATTCATCAGGAACCCAAAAAGAGCCTATATATCCAAAGCAATGCTAAGCAAAAAGAACAAATGTGGACGCATCACATTACCCAACTTCAAATTATACTACAAGGCTAGAGCTACCAAAGCATGATACTGGTATAAAAATGGGCACATAGACCAATGGAAAAGAATAGAGAGCCCAGAAAAAAAAGCCAAATACTTACAGTCAACTTATCTTTGACAAATCATACAAAAACATAAAGTGGAGAAAGGACACTAATTTAATAAACGATGCTGGGAAAACTGGCAAGCCACATACAGAAGAATGAAACTGGGTCCCCACCTCTCACCTTATGCAAAAGTCAACTCAAGATGGATCAGAGACTTAAATCTAAGACCTGAAATTGCAAAAATTCTAAAAGATAGCATCAGAAAAATTATTCTAGACATTGGTTTAGGCAACTAATTCATGACTAAGAACCCAAAAGCAAATATAACAAAACCAAAAATAAACAAATGGGACCTAATTACACTAAAAACCTATTGCACAGCAAAAGAAAAAAAATCAGCAGAGTAAACAGAAAACTCACAGAGTTCAAGAAAATATTTGCAAACTATGCATATCCAATATCTACAAGGAACTCAACCAAATCAGGAAGGAAAAAATAAGTAATCCCACCAAAAAGTGAGCAAAGAACATGAATAGACAATTCTCAAAGTAATATATATATATATATATATATATATATATATATATATATATATTCAGCCAACATACATAAGAAAAATGCTCAACATCACTAATTATCCGGGAAATGCAAATTAAAATCAAAGTGAGATAAGATCTTACTTCTACAAGAATGGCAGTAATAAAAAATAAAAAATAAAAAAATAGATGTTTACTTGGATGTGGTGAAAGGGAACACTTTTACACTGCTGGTGGAATGTAAACTAGGACAAATACATGAAAAATCATATGGAGATTCTTTACAGAATTCAAAGTAGAACTACCATTTTATCCAGCAATCTCTCTGCTGGGTATATCTAACCAAAGGAAAATAAGTCATTATATGAAAAAGACAAATGCACATGCATTTTTAGAGCAGCACTATTTGCAATTGCAAAAGTAGGGAAGCAACATAAATGCCCATCAACCAATGAGTACATAAAGAAAATGTGGTATATATACACCATGGAATACTACTCAACCATAAAACGGAATGAATTTATAGACTTCGCAGCCACTTGGATGGAACAGGAGGCCATTTTTTAAGTGAAGTAACTCAGGAATAGAAAACGAAATATTGTATGTTCTCACTTGTAAGTGAGAGCTAAGCTATGAAGATGCAAAGACAAAAGAACAATATAATGGACTTTCAGCAATGAGGGGTAAGGGTGGGAGGCAGGTAGGGAATGAAAGACTACATCTTGGGGACAGTGTACATTCCTTGAGTGATGAGTGCACCAGAATCTCAGAAATCACAACCAAAGAACTTATTTATGTAACCAAAGACCATCTGTATTTCAAAAACTATTGAAATAAAAATAAAAAATAAAAAAGCAAAAACCAGAATTTAGCACAAAATGAAGATACGAGTATATAAGAACAATTAGGTGTTCTAATTTCAAATATCATAAAAATAACTCATTTAAGGATAATAATATTAATTAAGATTTTTCTTTTTTTCTAGCTTAACTGCTGTGTTGTATAGAAAGAAATAAAACCTTAAAAGAATGTGCTAAGAAAAAAGAATTGCTGAAGAGTAGAAAATAAGAGAAATGAAGAGTAATACAATGGGCACTTCAGTTGAAAATTAGTACATGCACATGATGGAATACTCTGAAGCCAGAAAAAAAGAATGAGATCATGTCCTTTGCAGGAACATGGTTGGAGCTGGAGGCCATTATCCTTGTCAAACTAATGTGGGAACAGGAAACCAAATACTGCATGTTCTCACTTGTAAGTGGGTGCTAAATCATGAGAACACATGGACACGTACAGGAGAACAACAAACACTGGGGCCTATTGGAGGTTGTAGGGTGGGTGGAGGGAGAGGACCAGGAAAAATAACTAGTGGGTTATTAGGCTTAATACCTGAGTAATGAAATAATTTGTATGACAAACCTCCATGACACAAGTTTACCTATGTAACAAACCCGCACGTGCACCCCAAACTTAAAATAAAAGTTAATAAAATAAAGTAATATAAAATTCACTTTATTTCTTATCACTGAAATTTGAGTAAACATTTCTAAAGGTCGTAGTACTAATATTCGTGTAATATCTTTTCTAAAATGTTAAATTATCAAGTTCTCCGTCACTATATGTTCTAGAGGTTATTTCTGGGTCAACTGAACCTGACCTTCAAATATTTACAAGGGAAGGATAGATAATTTTTCCTTCACTACAAATACAAGTATAGGCTAATTGTTGAGACTGAGGCCTACTTTATAACTTGATTCCCAAAGCAGATTACAGGTGTGGATGAAGTAATGTCAAAGTAACAGAAATCACATTTTCTGGTTTCCCCAAGGAATAGCCTAATAACTTCTATAGAAGGCTTTCCCATATTTTGAAAATGTGTAAACGTGCCTTTTCTGCTAAACACAACTACACCATTGGAACAATGAACTCACCAATATAATTTCCTTTTTTATTTCAAAAATTTAACCTGCTCTTTTAAAACACTTGCTTATTGCTCAGCTTGGCTACACACCTATATAGGCTAACATGGACAATTTCTAATTCTGTCTTCCAGGTGTGGCAAGTAAGTATATTAATCAACTTTTCTTTTTCCTTTCTTTTTTTTTTTCTCCTAAAGAAATTTTCTGCCTCTTTTTTTTTTTTTTGGTTCATTGTATATCCAATTCTATCACGAGGTCGAAAATATGACTTGTTCAATAGATTCTTATTGACTGCTGTATAAAGAGAGTGATAATCACTAAAGAAATAAACATGCTTAAGACCAGAAATCTATCCTTGACAATCGTTCAGACTAGAATGATGGATAACCATGAGGCAATTTGAGGAATAACTGTGTATCTATGTTTGAAATATACAATTTGGGAGACGCTTTTTACGAAAAATGGTACTGAATACAAATAGGAAACCATCTATAGGCACTTCAAAGATGCCTATAAAATTGAGGGGCTGTGAATCCTACATTTTATTCACATTATGGTAAATTAGCTGCTGATAATGAGCATTATAATGGTGATATATACAAAGTGCTGTGGGAACACTATTGGTCAGAATACTTGCTCATTTACAGTTACCATCTCATTAAATGTTAGAGGAAGGAGCCTATTACTTCTGCCACCTGTGGGACTCAATAGAGACTTCATTACAGTAAAATATGAGCTAAGGGTGGTAAATGAGAAACAGCTCACCAGTTAGATTAGGTAGGAAAAAAACCTTTTCAAGCAGAAGGAGACACACAAATAAACGCAAAAAGATATGACAATGTGTAGCTTTTTCAAGAAATTGCAATAATATACAGCACAACTGCATGAAGAAAAAAATAGGAAAAATATGTCTAAACTGGACATTAGATCGACTATTATCAATTAAAAAAGGTTTTGGTACTTGTGTGCCATGATAAATAGGATAGCTATATATTTTAAAGTGGTGAAATGCTTAACTAGAAAGTTACAGTGCCAGCTCTCTCTTTTTTAACATTTCTAATTAACATTATATGTCATCCACCATAGGTTTTGAAAAAGAATTATATTTTATGCTCATGTGCTATCCCAATTCTTTATTGTTAGTATCTCCATAATGGGATATAGAGAAAGTAAACACTACCAGTTAACATTTGTATTAATTTAGTATAAAATATACAGCATGTACAGAACATTATTTGTTAAGTGACTAGATATTACTAAATCACTATGAAAATATTTATATTGCCATCCAATTTTTTCCTGTTTATATAAGGACTTTCGTTTGCTCCGGAGAAAACTGGCAGGCTAATGACATTTAGAGCGATGACAGAATCATCTGTTAGCCTTCTCTATAATTCTCTCCAGGCCCTGACAGACAAATACATTTTCAAATGCTATAAAAAATTAAGTACCAAAACAATATAAAAATAACTCTAATGGTCTGATAAAAGAGGCTAAAGCAAGGACATTGAAAGTTAATGCTTCCCATTCTGCCTAAACTTGCCTTATTCAATTTCACAGACATATAAAATGTAATAACTCTGTTTTGTTGTTGTTGTTGTTGTTGTTATTATTATTATTTTTTTGAGACAGAATCTGTCACCAGGCTGGAGTGCAGTGGTGCGATCTTGGCTCATTGCAACCTCCACCTCCTGGGTTCAAGAGATTCTCGTGCCTCAGCCTTCCAAGTAGCTGGGATTACAGGCACGTGCCACAACACCCAGTTAATTTCTGTGGTTTTAGTAGAGAAGGCGTTTCATCATGTTGCCCAGGCTGATGTCGAGCTCCTGACCTCGTGATCTGCCCTCCTTGGGCAAAAACAGACAAGATCTACTAAAAGGAGTTATAAACAATGGTTTAGAAGTGATGATGAATCTGTTAGATGATTCCATATATATGTATATTGGATGATTCAAATATATTTGCATTATCATTTAGGATGGTTTTTGCTGGAAGTAACCAATGATCGGTACAAAGTGGCTTAAGTTATAAGTAGAATTGTGACAAGTCATGGTTCAATCATGATTTTGTTGTATTTGTCTGTGATTTTTTAACTGTGCATGATAATTTTTTTAGTGCATTATCTAATGGTTATGACAGTTCTGGGTCTTACACATGCCTAGTGACAGAACCCTTTGGTTCTAGGATTCCCACCAAGAATAAAAAGTAATTTTATTTTTGTCCACTATTTAATCAAGGCCTGCCCAATGGGATACAAAATACTGATTAATTTAAATCAGCTCTGCCCTCTCTTCCTAGCTGATGATGTGGTCTACCTTCTCCATAGCACATGGAGTGGATGGGTGTGGTAGAATAATGCAAAAGGAAAATGGACCCTGGGTAGCCAATCAATTATGTAAATTGCACTAGACAAAATAAAACAACTTTGCTTTTTTTTTTCAAGTACTTATAATTTACATCCTAAAATTCTGTGTTGCCTCTTGTTTTATTATTATTATTATTATTTTGTCTACAAACTACAAACCATATCTATGATGTGCTCTTTATAGTAAAAATCTGACTTTTTTTCTTAAAATTTTTGATAATACTCTGGAACCTCAGCATATGTCTTAAGTTCCATGGAATAGGCATCCCAAGCTTTTCATGCTATTTCTCATGGCCTCCTCATGTGCCTCCTGTTCCTACATAGCATAACTTAAAATTAGAACTCCAGAATTATGATCTGGATTATAAGAGACAGGGAAAAACAAGTGACAGGGAATAATTCATTCACATGTCCACTGGCACGATGTTCTAGGCATCGCAAATGTCCATGGTTGGAGTGACCTCTGTGTATTCCTGTTTTCTAGGGGTTAATACAGATAGAAATAGAAAGTGCCCTGATAGACAGGGAGATAATTATATCAAAAACAAAAACTCTTAATGAAATCAGAGAACATAACTAATGAGTTGGAAGATAGAGAAAAAAAGAACAAGAAGAGTATGTGCTCAGAATGTGAAATAGTAAAAGTGATGATTTCACAGAGCAAATATGCTGCAATAACCAGTAGCTGCAATATTATCTCTATCTATCTATCTATCTATCTATCTATCTATCTATCTATCTATCTATCTGTTATTCATAAAGGGAAAACACTAGTCCTATATAGAAATCTGATCAAACACCACTTTATTTTTATCAAAAAATTTTAATTAACAAAATGTCATTCCTGTTATATGTATATTATCAAATTAGCATCATATAGATCCACATTATATTCTACAAGAAAGAATTAAATTTTAACTTATATTCTCCAAAGCATATTTCACAGAAAAGTTGGTTACATGAGATTGTTGAAATGAATACATTGATTTTTATGGTTAAATAATTTTGACAAATGTTGCACTCTATCTCCTCCCCTAAGATTCACAAAGCTTAAATGAATGGAAGATTTGATAAGTCCTAGAGTATTAGAAACCTGCTTGAGTTTGCAACATATTTACCAAAGTTACTGGCCACAGGACTCCTTCTCTGCTACAAGCTAGCAACTCTTTATATATAACTGTGGTTTCTTAAAGTGCTTTTGAAAATCACTGCTTTAAGATAAACAATTCACATATATATGTATTTATTATATCTCAGAGGATTTATTGTTTTCATGTCTCAAGACAAACTTCCTCTTCTTGAAGTCACCTCTAAATACTAAATGTCTGTCCAGTTTGGTAGACTGAGCTACCCAACCAGAAAGAGAGATGCCCTCTAACCACATTTCTGTGGGAAGATGTGGACTGTAACTTCCCTGACTGTGGTTTAGGTTGAAAAGTTTACTCTCTTCTGCTGAGATGGATGGCTGGCTTCACCCATCACCAAAAGTGCTTATGTGGTACTCCTTGGCTGGCATGGGTTCTTTGATTTATCCTAATCTAAGTACTGTCAGTATTATCCACAGTATGAAATAGGCACAGAACTAAAAAAAAAAAAAAAAAAAAAGACAAAAGCTTACAATTTCACTTTTCTAGATGTTTCTACAATTATAATATTGAGCCTCTCATTAAAAACTAAGTTGCTGTCCTGCAGAAAAGAGCAGTATATGATTATGGGTGTCCCTTTGGAAGAGCTGATCAATTTCCTTGAGTAGTGGAATACAGTCACAAATAATACATCCCTATTGTGTGGACTGGTTTGAGAACACTCAAATCCTGCATGCCATTGCTGCTGTATTTACTTGGTCTGCCACATGCATATGGAGACTAGTCTTTCCTTTTGGAAAAACAAAACAAAACATTCACCTCTGCCAGACTTTTATGCCATACCATGAATTATGCAGATATATTTACTTTTTTCCTTAGGAATGTTCCTTATACCTCTAGTTCAACCCACGCTTGCCTCCTTTTAACAAAGATGATGTCACTAGTTGATATCCACATTCACATTGGAAGGCTGTCTTTCTATCTCTGTTCCAGGTGAGAGATTCTTTGGGTGGCAGTCACAGAGACAGTCCAAGAACCATCATGACCGTCTCTCCTGAAGTGACCACATATTCTGCCACTGGTAGTGTTACAGTGATGGTTCCTTGCCTACTGCTGGTTGTGTTGGTATTGGCTCCTGTCTGAAAAGTCTATGCTACTGTAAAACTGACTGCTGAGATGCTGGCTTGTTAGAGAATGGTGCCATCTGCATTAACTGGCTGGTAGACCATGATCTGTCCTACTTGCTGCCCTAGGATAGCAATCTGTTTCTTTGTGTATCTGGCTGGTGGTGAGGGCTGTCTGCACTTGCTAGATGAAAGTCTTCTGAGTCTGGTCTTGTTGGCCCTGAACCTGTAAAGTCTTTCCCTCTGTTTCTCTATCTTCTACTTTTTCCCCCGAGACCTTGATCTATTTCCACAAGACCAACTATATCTGCTACAAGGCTGTGTCCCAAACATAAATACTTGTATGATGGTTTAGCCTTGTCCCTCAGGAACAGCTTGGATAATGGTAGGCTGCCATTTGGTGTGATTTAACAGGCCTCTACTAACTTTAAACATTAAGGCAAACCCCCTTTCCTGCTGCAGAATCTGTCCAGTCTTTAAACCAGTATTCTGTGGTGAGGTATTGCTGTTTACTGCATGTTGTTTCATATTACTAACTTGGAATATCACCCACAGTGAGCCCATCCAGAGAGATCCTAGAAGACTATGTAGTATAGGGGAAGTCTATGGCAGGCAAGCCTACTCTGGTGGGGCCTGAGGTTGGGGGAAGAGGGGATGCATTTTCCCCTGGCACTGACATGTTGCAAGGGTTAAGATCGCTCAAGGTGCTTGCTCTAGTTGTGCCATTCCTGCGTGGGACTGGCCCCTATAGGACTCAGACTAGAGAGCTCATAGGTGCTAAAAGGCTTTGGGCCACCACCATCAGCTATGCCACTCAGCCAGCTAGACTCAGCTCAATTCTAACAATTTATTTGTATTCAACAAATATCCATGGGCATACTCACATGACACTGGACTATATTATTTTCTGATGGATATAAAGAGATGTTTGCCCAAAGGTCTTGCACAAAAACCATCTGTTATGCAGTAGAAAAGATAAAAAAGTGCAACAACCCCATTACAAGGCAAACTGAGAAATAATTAAAAGAGAGGTAGAAATAAATTTCTGGGGCATCACAATATCGCTCTCTGAGAATAAGAAATAAAACAAAAAAAGAGTGATATTTGAGCAAGATCTTTGACATGAATACGATTTTGACAATTAAAAAGTGGTGAATTTATGGCAACCAAACAGGGGTAGTGTCTTTCAAAAAAGTGGAATGCAGTCCAATTTGACAATAGCATAAGACACATATAATGGAGTAATGGAGTTGAAATGTAAGTCTTGTTTCTGTATTCTCTCAGTTTTGACTTTGTTTGTTTTCCTTCATTCTGCCCCTCTGTATGCTATTTTTGTCTAGTATGAACTTGTCATTGCAACCCTTTAAGCCAGCATTTCCCAGGTATCTGGCCTTGAACTTCTCACTTTATACACTCAACCTTACTGCTGACATTCACAGAAATGACTTCATGAAAAACGTAAAGGCTGATGACTCCTATCCTAAACCAGTATCCTAAACTCCAGATCATTTCACCAAATGCCTTCTAGAAATCTCCCAAAGAATGCCCCATAATAATTTTAAAGCATCATGTTCATCATTTTCTCACAAATCTGTGCTGCCCCTGAGTTTCCTAACTGAATTTATAGCAATAAAACACTTGAGAAAAACAATAAGGAGGAATCCCTAGGCAGCAACAATAATCATATAATGTCACATCTGTGGACATCTTAGAATATCCCTCAGAAATTTTCCACAAAGAGGAAATGAGAGAGAGAGTAATAGTGATTCATCCTAAAGATAGTTTTACTGGCAAAAGAATTTTCCTTAGAGGTGCCTCTATGGGGAAGTGGAAAAAGAGAGCAAAACAGATTTTTTAACTTTGAAGGAAAGCATACAGGACAGGCTGCATAATTTGCAAAGCCCAGTGCACAGTGAAAATGTGGGGTCCCTTGCTCAAAAATTAAGAATTTCCAGTTAGCAATAGCAGAGCGTTAACTCAGGTATGGGCCCCTTCCAACTGTAAGCCCAGGGGTACTGTACAGCTCCCAAACTCACAGAGTCTTTTCCAGAGGCAAGTCTTACCGCATGATGACATTGGTAAGTTATAAAATACTTGACTTCATATTCAAGGTTCAGAAAGTTATATTAAAAATGAAAAAAAAAGTATTCCTAAAACTGTTTTTGAAAAGAATTAAAAGAGAGAAGTGAGCTCTTAATGAGGAAAAATGTCACAGAAATTTTCACTGTCCTGCACATCTTCTGTTCAACTCCACATGTAATTACTACAGGGCTCATGATATGAAATATTTTGTAAATGTTTATACCAATTAAGGACTTGTGCTTTTACTTTATTAACTCACAGCCTTCTGCATTCATAACTTTTCTTAAAACTGTGTTTGACTTTTATTCATGTATTTCATTATCAAGAAGTCCTTACTGTGTCCGTCAGCATTTGCCTTAAACTGAATGTGTTTATTTTAAAGAAAATATTCATGCTGCTTCTTTGAAGCTTTCTTTTTAATCCAGACATCTTGTCTGCAATTTTCTTCATGATAACCTCAGAAAGAAACTTACTATTTTTCTACATATTCTATTCTGTTATTATTTAACTTCTTTCATTATCCGCTGGTTGTCCCGAGTCTTCTATTATTGATCACATTATCTTTCAAGAAATCCTGAAAGAATCTTCTGTTGTTTTATTCACTTTCAGTATAGCACATCATCTACCATCAACTCTGCTTTTTTAGTCAACACATTTTACTCTTTCAGTTTTACTTCATTATTTACTCTTCTCAGTGCATGAAATATTTTCCCAGCTTTAAGCAAATTAGGCATTGATGCAAAATATATGCCTAGTAAAATATATATTAAAAAATTCTATGAATCTCTGGGATATGTTTGCGCACCATCGCTGACATGTAGTGCCCCCGCTGGTCCAGTTTTGATCCCTCCTCATTGGAGCCTGTCAATCACTCTAAATTGTATGTGGATTTTATAATATGAGGATAATTCCCAGAGGCTACAACAACTGAAAGCCTTGGATAAGTTGAAAAAAAAACAACAATAAATAATAAAGAAATTCAGCAAAAGGCATAATAGAATGAGCCATTCTGTATATTCTTACTATTTGGATTTTTAACACTCTGCCATACAGAAAAGATGAAAAATTATTTTCCTAAAATTCTTATAGTAAAATGGTTTGTAATTTCACCATGTTTTAAGGAAATATATAAAGTAAATAAAATATCTTGGGTGATGTAAGGGAGAGAAACCTACCTCATACTATCAATTTTGTATGGCTGGTAGGCTTTTATGGTTTTGATAAATGATGCATATAAATATTTTGATACATAATTTTAATGACATCTATAGTGAATGAGTGTTTCTATAATTTGAACCTTTTTAAAATTTTCTTCTATTTGGGTCATCTGCCACTTTCCTTTTCAGTTTAGCTATATTCAGTCTCTGTTTCTGTCCCATTTAATGGTTATGAAAGAGGAAAAGGTTACAGAACATGTGTTTAAAATTGTTACAAAAGTAGAAAAGCTTTAGAGAATATGTTTTGAAAATCTAAAGACAAGTTTGTAAATATCCACACATAATTTTCATTTTTTTATAAATTAATTCTTGTTAGGTGTCTAGTGTCTATTATCACATTATACATTTTATAACAGGGCAGAGTATTCAGTTCTACATCATGTGCACAGTTTGTGCATAGTTTACAATATTTTAACAGTTCAACCCATAAGTTCCAAATTCACATTTATTTTGTGGTATCAAAGAAATAAACCTTCAGTTTTGTAGTAACTATACATGTGCAATCCATATTATAAAATGTAGGATTATTTGTATGAGTTTATTATTATTGTGTTATTTTTTTCTTGTTCTTAGTTTTTGAGAGTGAAATCACATATAAAGTCTTATTTATTTAATATTCTATGAGTCATGGTTCACTGAAAAATGACCAAGGTTGGAGATTTGATGTGCCAGTCACATTCCTTGCACAATCAAATTTTTACCACAGGGACTGGTCTTCGAAGGGATAGTTACTCCTCCTCCCACACCTTTGATAACATTTGTGCTTATCCTGCTGCTTGGGAGTATTTGTGCAAGATATGGCATAATCATGTCAGTGAAAAGCAGACTTAACTTTCATTTACCTAAAGAAAACAATCTCAGAAGATGATTCATTGAATAGTAGGGGGAGTCTCACATTTCTGATACTTTGAATTGAACTTTAGCATGAGGGTAACATATTAATAGCCATAATATCAAGAAAATAAACAGATAAGGAAATTCAAAAACAGAATACTGATTTTACCCTGAGAGGAAGCTACATTCTTAATAAGAGAAAAATAAATAGTAAGAGAAATCCATATTTCAAGATACATAATGCAATTTTCTCTATTTCACAAGCATGAAAAATGAACACTTAAATAAATTTGGCATGCCAGGAGACTATTATGATTTAAAGGAATACATTTTATAGGTTGGATATTAAGTTATATTTACTTAGGGATTACATTAATTAAAGTCAAAGGTAATTAGTTTGTGGAGAATCTCCCAAGCTAGAGTATGTTACAAGTCAAATTTCCATTTGCTTATATCTTTGGATCCGAATTACTGTATACTTCTGAAAGTAGCTATTAAACTGACCAGAATAAGGCTGCAGATATGAAATGGAACTGGACTGTAGTTTAGGCCTATTAAAGCAAAGATTTTCAACCCTGGAAAGCACATTAATAGTAGATCCAATACTACTCATACATTTGACAGAAAAAATAGAAAAAATATCAGTTATATTTGTCTATGTTTTGGAAGAGAGTAGAAAACTGAAAGGAAATATGAAAAGATTTCTGAGAGTTTTGATCTAGGATGCTAGTTACACAACATAGTCAGTGTTTTAAAATTATTTGACCTAAACTCTGATTTACTTGCAAGTATTTATATTATACTTCAGTAAACAGCTTTAAAGGCAAATTTTTTAAAAAATCTCAAAAATAAGGCCAAGTGCGGTATCTCACACCTGTAATTGCAGCACTTTGGGAGGCCGAAGGTAGTGGATCACCTCAAGTCAGGCACTTGAGACCAGCCTGGACAACATGGTAAAACCCCTTCTTTACTAAAAATGCAAAAAGTTAGCCAGGCATGGTGGCGGATGCATGTAATCCCAGCTACTTGGGAGGCTGAGGCAGGAGAATTACTGGAACCTGAGAGGCAGAGGTTGCAGTGAGCCAAGATCACGCCACTGCCCTCCAGCCTGGGAAACAGAGCAAGACTCTGTCTCCAAAAAAATAAAAATAAATAAATAAATAAGTAACTTACACATTCAACTTCAAATTTTAAAAAGAATAAAGAATCAAACCTAACACATTGAGAATCAAAAAAGTTGGTTTTGAAAAAAGGAATCCAAGGGGAAAAGAATAAATTACAAAGTCTGGTTCAGACTTGAGGCCAGGTGGAAATAATAATTTGGATTCAGTTAAGGTTAGTATCACTTTCTTTTCTTATTCAGATCTTCACATAATTCAAAAATCAGATACAATTTATACTCAGAAGTACATGTGAGCATATTTTCTTTCCTTCAAATAGAACCACAAACAGAGAGGGAACTGCTAGAGAAAAGAAATTAAATAGATTTTTTTTCTTCTTCTATTTTAAGGGATAGTAGGGGTCAGAGGTTGTGAGGCAATATAAGTACAAAGGCAGCAATTTCATCTTTCCACATTCTGTCTTTTGTTGCATGATTGAGACTATTTTTGGTTACATTAGGGTGGGCATGGCTACATCCACCATCACATTTTTCCTACATTGGAAGGCATCAGGAAAACTTTTCACCCTGCTTGCAATGATTCCACTAATTTTATTGTTGTCCTTAATAATTCTTTATGTCAAGAGGCATTAGCCTCACCCCATATTGACACTAACCCCAGAACACCTGCATGCTCTATACAATGTAGAATAGCTTAATAGGTGGGGGTGGTCCTCATGTTCAGCTATTGTTAGGCATATGTGCTCTAGTATTGCTACAGTGTCTGGGCTCACGGGATAGATTAAAGTATGCCTGAGAAGTGATCTAGATACCTTCCGTCTTTTTCAATTCCTGCAACTACCATATGGACTTATTGCATTTGAACAGGGTGAAATCTCCCAAAATTCAGTGCTCTGCTTGTAACTAATTAAGTAGGTAATAAGATTATAAATCAATGATAAATGGCAGCCACTGAAGACCCAAGTGAAAGTAACCAAGCTACAGTGTCCCCACTCAGGTGTCCCAAATTATAGTGCAGATGAAGAGTCGTAGTCTTCTAACCTGTACAAATCCTAAGCCATCTGTTAGTTAAGCAGCAGCTGAGGCAGGGTGCTGCAAGGAGTGCTGAGGAAAGACTGAATGCAGGAGCAAGGAGGGACTGTATCTGGGGAGATCTATCAGTAGAATCCAGCCCACCTCTAGAGTTCCTGATTCTGAAACCTTCCAGAGTCCAAAGCTTCAAACTTTCCCTTGGATTTCAATCCTAAACCTTCTTCAAATTGCATGTTGTGCTCAAGAGAAGATCCTAGAGACCTGGCTGGTCTTCCTCCAGAGGCCTGCTGCTAGAGGCCTGTCAGAATGCTCATTTATTCCTTTAAACAAAGCAAGAGGAGATCGTGTCTCATATTTGTTTTGATCTTTCTTCTTTCTCACTTAAGCCACCAGGCTATTTTCTCAATCCTTCTACAACTATTTCAAAGTCTGTAGAGTACATTTATAAAACAAAAATATTGGTCATGGCTCTTTGTGTATATGTGTACATGCACATGGGTTAGTAGGGATATAAAAAATAAAAGCAAGTGATCTTTTACTAAAAACCAGATCAACAAAATGTGGAGGAGCCATACTATGTAATAATAAATAACTTTCAGAAGAGTCATCATAAGCAGTCCAGAAGGTCATTAAAACTCTTTGCTCTGATGCCCCACATTTTCTCTAAGAGGATGGCAAAGGGCATACCTCAATTTTATAGGGCAGCATTAAAATAGAAGAGTGCCTCTTTTGAACTTGAAGTGTCTTCTTTAACAAGGAAGACTGTCTTATCTCCCGCCCTACATAAATATTTATTTACATGGATACAAATATGTGCAATAATTTGTTCTATGTAAAAATAACTCGTACAGCTGAACTGTGTCTCCCCATCTGGCTGTTCAACCTACTTCAATCACCTTACATGAACTAACATAACCTCTATTTTGTCATCTATCTAATCTAAAGCTTAGCTGGTTCACAAAGAAGAAGGCTGAAAAAAGTTATATCTAAACTTATTAGTCTGGTATATGAGATGTGTATATGAGTGGACTATGAGCTAGAGAAATGTAATGAGTTAATTGTCACATTTACCAGTTTCCCTGGAGTACATTATTGATGTCACACATATACACATACACACAGACATACTTTAGAGATATTCCAGATTTAGTTCCAGACCACTGCAATAAATTATATATAAACATATAAGTTATATATTTATATATAATTATTATTTATATTATGTATTATAAGTAATCATATATATTATATATAATTATATATAATATATAATTACTGTATATATAATATAATTATTATATATAAATATATAATTATATATAACTTTATATATAATATAAAATTATATATACTGTTATTTATATATAATTTATATATATTTATATATTTTTGAGATGGAGTTTCACTCTTGCACAGACTGGAGTGCAATGGCATGATCTCAGTTCACTGCCACCTCTGCCTCCTGAGTTCAAACAATTCTCCTGCCTCAGTCTCCTGAGTAGCTGGGATTGCAGGCACCCACGACCGTGCCTAGCTAATTTTTTATTTTTGGTAGAGACGGGGTTTTGGCATGTTGGCCAGACTGGTTTTGAACTCCTAATCTTAGGTGATCCGCCCACCTCAGCCTCCCAAAGTGCTGTGATTACAAGCGTGAGCCATCGTGCCCTGCCTAAATTAAATATTATAATAAAGTGAGTTATGCACATTTTTTGCTTTCTCAGTGTATGTAAAAGTTATGTTTATATTTTACTGTAATTGATTATGTGCAATATCATTATGTTTAAACACAATTTACATAACTTAATTTAAAATACTGCTAAAAAATGCTAGTGATCATCTTAGTGCTTTAGCATGTTGTAATTCTTTTACTTGTGGAGGATCTTTCCTCAATATTGATGGCTGCTGATTGATCAAGGTGGTGGTTTCTAAAGGTTGGGATGGCTGTGAATTTCTTAAAATAAAAGAACAATGAGCTTTACCACATTGATTGAATCTTCCTTATTTAAAGGTTTTCTCCGTAGCATGTGGTGCTGTGTGATGGCATTTTATCCACAAGAGAATGTTTTTTTCAAATTTACAGTCAATCATCTCAAACCCCACCATTGCTTTATCAATATTCCAAGTATTATGAAATACTCTAAATCCTTTGGTGGCATTAATACAATATTCACAGCCTCTTCATCAGAATTAAATTCCATCTCAAGAAACCACTTTCTTTCTTCATTCATAAGAAGCAAGTCCTCATCCATTCAAGTTTGATCATGAGATTGGAACAATACAGTCACATCTTCAAGCTCCACTTCTAATTTCAGTTCGTTTGCTGTTTCTTTTTTTTTTTTTTATTTATTTATTATTATTATACTTTAAGTTGTAGGGTACATGTGCATAACGTGCAGGTTTGTTACATATGTATACTTGTGCCATGTTGGTGTGCTGCACCCATCAACTCGTCATTTACATCAGGTATAACTCCCAATGCCATCCCTCCCTCCTCCCCCATCCCCATGATAGGCCCCGGTGTGTGATGTTCCCCTTCCCGAGTCCAAGTGATCTCATTGTTCAGTTCCCACCTATGAGTGAGAACATGCGGTGTTTGGTTTTCTGTTCTTGTGATAGTTTGCTAAGAATGATGGTTTCCAGCTGCATCCATGTCCCTACAAAGGACACAAACTCATCCTTTTTTATGGCTGCATAGTATTCCATGGTGTATATGTGCCACATTTTCTTAATCCAGTCTGTCACTGATGGACATTTGGGTTGATTCCAAGTCTTTGCTATTGTGAATAGTGCCGCAATAAACATACGTGTGCATGTGTCTTTATAGCAGCATAATTTATAATCCTTTGGGTATATCCCCAGTAATGGGATGGCTGGGTCATATGGTACATCTAGTTCTAGATCCTTGAGGAATCGCCATACTGTTTTCCATAATGGTTGAACTAGTTTACAATCCCACCAACAGTGTAAAAGTGTTCCTATTTCTCCACATCCTCTCCAGCACCTGTTGTTTCCTGACTTTTTAATGATTGCCATTCTAACTGGTGTGAGATGGTATCTCATTGTGGTTTTGATTTGCATTTCTCTGATGGCCAGTGATGATGAGCATTTTTTCATGTGTCTGTTGGCTGTATGAATGTCTTCTTTTGAGAAATGTCTGTTCATATCCTTTGCCCACTTTTTGATGGGGTTGTTTGTTTTTTTCTTGTAAATTTGTTTGAGTTCTTTGTAGGTTCTGGATATTAGCCCTTTGTCAGATGAGTAGATTGCAAAAATTTTCTCCCATTCTGTAGGTTGCCTGTTCACTCTGATGGTAGTTTCTTTTGCTGTGCAGAAGCTTTTTAGTTTAATGAGATCCCATTTGTCAATTTTGGCTTTTGCTGCTGTTGCTTTTGGTGTTTTAGACATGAAGTCTTTGCCCATGCCTATGTTCTGAATGGTACTACCTAGGTTTTCCTCTAGGATTTTTATGGTATTAGGTCTAACATTTAAGTCTCTAATCCATCTTGAATTAATTTTCGTATAAGGAGTAAGGAAAGGATCCAGTTTCAGCTTTCTACTTATGGCTAGCCAATTTTCCCAGCACCATTTATTAAATAGGGAATCCTTTCCCCATTTCTTGTTTCTCTCAGGTTTGAAAGATCAGATGGCTGTAGATGTGTGGTATTATTTCTGAGGACTCTGTTCTGTTCCATTGGTCTGTATCTCTGTTTTGGTACCAGTACCATGCTGTTTTGGTTACTGTAGCCTTGTAGTATAGTTTGAAGTCAAGTAGCGTGATGCCTCCAGCTTTGTTCTTTTGACTTAGGATTCTCTTGGAGATGCGGGCTCTTTTTTGGTTCCATATGAACTTTAAAGCAGTTTTTTTCAATTCTGTGAAGAAACTCATTGGTAGCTTGATGGGGATGGCATTGAATCTATAAATTACCTTGGGCAGTATGGCCATTTTCACGATATTGATTCTTCCTATTCATGAGCATGGTATGTTCTTCCATTTGTTTGTGTCCTCTTTGATTTCACTGAGCAGTGGTTTGTAGTTCTCCTTGAAGAGGTCCTTTACATCCCTTGTAAGTTGGATTCCTAGGTATTTTATTCTCTTTGAAGCAATTGTGAATGGAAGTTCATTCCTGATTTGGCTCTCTGTTTGTCTGTTACTGGTGTATAAGAATGCTTGTGATTTTTGCACATTAATTTTGTATCCTGAGACTTTGCTGAAGTGCTTATCAGCTTCAGGAGATTTTGGGCTGAGACAATGGGGTTTTCTAAATATACAATCATGTCATCTGCAAACAGGGACAATTTGACTTCTTCTTTTCCTAACTGAATACCCTTGATTTCTTTCTCTTGCCTGATTGCCCTAGCCAGAACTTCCAACACTATGTTGAATAGGAGTGGTGAGAGAGGGCATCCCTGTCTTGTGCCAGTTTTCAAAGGGAATTTTTCCAGTTTTTGCCCATTCAGTATGATATTGGCTGTGGGTTTGTCATAAATAGCTCTTATTATTTTGAGGTACTTTCCATCAATACCGAATTTATTGAGCGTTTTTAGCATGAAGGGCTGTTGAATTTTGTCAAAAGCCTTTTCTGCATCTATTGAGATAATCATGTGGTTCTTGTCTTTGGTTCTGTTTATATGCTGGATTATGTTTATTGATTTGCGAATGTTGAACCAGCCTTGCATCCCAGGGATGAAGCCCACTTGATCATGGTGGATAAGCTTTTTGATGTGTTGCTGAATCCGGTTTGCCAGTATTTTATTGAGGATTTTTGCATCGATGTTCATCAGGGATATTGGTCTAAAATTCTCTTTTTTTGTTGTGTCTCTGCCAGGCTTTGGTATCAGGATGATGTTGGCCTCATAAAATGAGTTAGGGAGGATTCCCTCTTTTTCTATTGATTGGAATAGTTTCAGAAGGAATGGTACCAACTCCTCCTTGTACCTCTGGTAGAATTCAGCTGTGAATCCATCTGGTCCTGGACTTTTTTTGGTTGGTAGGCTATTAATTATTGCCTCAATTTCAGAGCCTGCTATTGGTCTATTCAGGGATTCAACTTCTTCCTGGTTTAGTCTTGGAAGAGTGTAAGTGTCCAGAAAATTATCCATTTCTTCTAGATTTTCCAGTTTATTTGCGTAGAGGTGTTTATAGTATTCTCTGATGGTAGTTTGTATTTCTGTGGGGTTGGTGGTGATATCCCCTTTATCATTTTTAATTGCATCTATTTGATTCTTCTCTCTTTTCTTCTTTATTAGTCTTGCTAGTGGTCTGTCAATTTTGTTGATCTTTTCAAAAAACCAACTCCTGGATTCATTGATTTTTTGGAGGGTTTTTTGTGTCTCTATCTCCTTCAGTTCTGCTCTGATCTTAGTTATTTCTTGCCTTCTGATAGCTTTCTAATGTGTTTGCTCTTGCTTCTCTAGTTCTTTTAATTGTGATGTTAGAGTGTCAATTTTAGATCATTCCTGCTTTCTCTTGTGGGCATTTAGTGCTATAAATTTCCCTCTCCACACTGCTTTAAAGGTGTCCCAGAGATTCTGGTATGTTGTATCTTTGTTCTCATTGGTTTCAAAGAACATCTTTATTTCTGCCTTCATTTCGTTATGTACCCAGTAGTCATTCAGGAGCAGGTTGTTCAGTTTCCATGTAGTTGAGCGGTTTTGATTGAGTTTCTTAGTCCTGAGTTCTAGTTTGATTGCACTGTGGTCTGAGAGACAGTTTGTTATAATTTCTGTTCTTGTACATTTGCTGAGGAGTGCTTTACTTCCAATTACGTGGTCGATTTTGGAGTAAGTACGATGTGGTGCTGAGAAGAATGTATATTCTGTTGATTTGGGGTGGAGAGTTCTATAGATGTCTATTAGGTCTGCTTGCTGCAGAGATGAGTTCAATTCCTGGATATCCTTGTTAACTTTCTGTCTCGTTGATCTGTCTAATGTTGACAGTGGAGTGTTGAAGTCTCCCATTATTATTGTATGGGAGTCTAAGTCTCTTTGTAAGTCTCTAAGGTCTTGCTTGATGAATCTTGGGTGCATATATATTTAGGATAGTTAGCTCTTCCTGTTGAATTGATCCCTTTACCATTATGTAATGGCCTTCTTTGTCTCTTTTGATCTTTGATGGTTTAAAGTCTGTTTTATCAGAGACTAGTATTGCAACCCCCACTTTTTTTTGTTCTCCATTTGCTTGGTAAATCTTCCTCCATCCCTTTATTTTGAGCCTATGTATGTCTTTGCGTGTGAGATGGGTCTCCTGAATACAGCAGACTGATGGGTCTTGACTCTTTATCCAGTTTGCCAGTCTGTGTCTTTTAATTGGAGCATTTAGTCCATTTACATTTAAGGTTAAGATTGTTATGTGTGAACTTGATCCTGCCATTATGATATTAACTGGTTATTTTGCTCGTTAGTTGATGCAGTTTCTTCCTAGCCTTGATGGTCTTTACATTTTGGCATGTTTTTGCAATGGCTGGTACTGGTTGTTCCTTTCCATGTTTAGTGCTTCCTTCAGGGTCTCTTGTAAGGCAGGCCTAGTGGTGACAAAATCTCTAAGCATTTGCTTATCTGTAAAGGATTTTATTTCTCCTTCACTTATGAAACTTAGTTTGGCTGGATATGAAATTCTGGGTTGAAAATTCTTTTCTTTAAGAATGTTGAATATTGGCCCCCACTCTCTTCTGGCTTGGAGAGTTTCTGCTGAGAGATCTGCTGTTAGTCTGATGGGCTTCCCTTTGTGGGTAACCCGACCTTTCTCTCTGGCTGCCCTTAAGATTTTTTCCTTCATTTCAACTTTGGTGAATCTGGCAATTATGTGTCTTGGAGTTGCTCTTCTCGAGGAGTATCTTTGTGGTGTTCTATGTATTTCCTGGATTTGAATGTTGGCCTGCCCTACTAGGTTGGGGAAGTTCTCCTGGATGATATCCTGAAGAGTGTTTTCCAACTTGGTTCCATTTTCCCCCTCACTTTCAGGCACCCCAATCAGACGTAGATTTGGTCTTTTTACATAATCCCATACTTCTTGCAGGCTTCGTTCATTTCTTTTTCTTCTTTTTTCTTTTGGTTTCTCTTCTTGCTTCATTTCATTCATTTGATCCTCAATCGCTGATACTCTTTCTTCCAGTTGATCGAGTCGGTTACTGAAACTTGTGCATTTGTCACGTATTTCTCGTGTCATGGTTTTCATCTCTTTCATTTCGTTTATGACCTTCTCTGCATTAATTACTCTAGCCATCATTTCTTCCACTTTTTTTTCAAGATTTTTAGTTTCTTTGCGCTGGGTACGTAATTCCTCCTTTAGCTCTGAGAAATTTGATGGACTGAAGCCTTCTTCTCTCATCTCATCAAAGTCATTCTCCGTCCAGCTTTGATCCGTTGCTGGCGATGAGCTGCGCTCCTTTCCCGGGGGAGATGCACTCTTATTTTTTGACTTTCCAGCTTTTCTGCCCTGCCTTTTCCCCATCTTGTGGTTTTATCTGCCTCTGGTCTTTGATGATGGTGATGTACTGATGGGGTTTTGGTGTAGGTGTCCTTCCTGTTTCATAGTTTTCCTTCTAACAGTCAGGACCCTCAGCTGTAGGTCTGTTGGAGATTGCTTGAGGTCCACTCTAGACCCTGTTTGCCTGGGTATCAGCAGCAGAGGCTGCAGAAGATAGAATATTTCTGAACAGCGAGTGTACCTGTCTGATTCTTGCTTTGGAAGCTTCCTCTCAGGGGTGTACTCCACCCTGTGAGGTGTGGGATGTCAGACTGCCCCTAGTGGGGGATGTCTCCCAGTTAGGCTACTCAGGGGTCAGGGACCCACTTGAGCAGGGAGTCTGTCCCTTCTCAGATCTCAACCTCCGTGTTGAGAGATCCACTGCTCTCTTCAAAGCTGTCAGACAGAGTCGTTTGCGTCTGCAGAGGCTTCTGCTGTGTTTGTTATTGTTTACTGTGTCCTGTCCCCAGAGGTGGAGTCTACAGAGACAGGCAGGTTTCCTTGAGCTGCTGTGAACTCCACCCAGTTCGAGCTTCCCAGCAGCTTTGTTTACCTACTTAAGCCTCAGCAATGGCGGGCGCCCCTCCCCCAGCCTCGCTGCTGCCTTGCCGGTAGATCACAGACTGCTGTGCTAGCAATGAGGGAGGCTCCGTGGGTGTGGGACCCTCCCGGCCAGGTGTGGGATATGATCTCCTGGTGTGCCTGTTTGCTTAAAGCGCAGTATTGGGGTGGGAGTTACCTGATTTTCCAGGTGTTGTGTGTCTCAGTTCCCCTGGCTAGGAAAAGGGATTCCCTTCCCCCTTGCGCTTCCCAGGTGAGGCGATGCCCCGCCCTGCTTCAGCTTTCGCTGGTCGGGCTGCAGCAGCTGACCAGCACCGATCGTCCGGCACTCCCCAGTGAGATGAACCCAGTACCTCAGTTGAAAATGCAGAAATCACCGGTCTTCTGTGTCGCTCACGCTGGGAGTTGGAGACTGGAGCTGTTCCTATTCGGCAATCTCGTTTGCTGTTTCTATCATATCTTCAGTTCCTTCCTCCACAGAAGTCTTGAGTTCCTCAAAGTTATTCATGAAGATTAGAATTAACTTATTCCAAATTTTGTTAATGTGGATATTTTTACTTTCTCAATTAATCATGAATGTTTTTAATGGTGTCTATAGTAGTGAACCCTTTCTAGAAAATTTGATTTACTTTGCCTAGATCCATCAGAATAATCACTAGCTTTGACAGGTATGCCCTTACAAAATATGTTTTTTAAACAGTAAGACATGAAAGTCAAAATTATTTGTTGGCCCACAAGCTGGAGAATGAATGGTGTCTTTGCAGGTATGAAAACATTAATTTCCTTATACTTCCCATATAAGCTCTTGGATGACCAGGCACATTGTCAATGAGTAGTAATACTTTGAAAGGAATCTTTTTTTCTTAGTAGTAGATCTCAAAATTAGTCTCAAAATATTCAGTGATCCATGTTGTAAATAGATGTGCTGCTATTCAGGCTTTGATGATCCATTTATAGAACATAGACAGAATAGATTTCATGTATGTCTCAAGGGCCCTAAGATTTTTTGAATGATAAAAATGGTAAATAAGTACTGTCTTCAACTTAAAATTATCAGCTGCATTAGCCCCTAGTAAGAGTCAACCTGTTTTTGAAGCTTTGAAGCCAGACATTGACTCCAATGTAGCTACAAAAGTCCGAGATGGTGTCTTATTCCAGTAGAAGGCTCTTTCATCTACATTGAAAATCTTGTTTAATGTAGCCACATGTATTATCTTATCTAGATCCTCTGTATACTTGGCTGTAGCTTCTATGTCAACACTTGCTACTTCAGCTTGCACTTTTACGTTATGGAGACAATTTCTTTCTCTCAACCTCCTGAACCAACCTCTGCTAGCTTCAACCTTTTCTTCTGAAGTTTTCTTACCTCTCTCAGTCTCTGTAGAATTGAAGATAGTTAGGGCCTTGCTCTGAATTAGGCTTTGAGTTTTCTGGCTTGCAGAACAGGCAAGGATTGTAACTCTTAGGCTTTGTGGCTGGTTTAGTCCTCTATCCAGACCTCCAAAATTTTCTCCATATAGGCAATAAGGTTGTTTCGTTCTCTTATCATCTTTGTATTCACAGAAGTAGCACTTCTAATTTCCTTCAAGAATTTTGTCTTTGCACACACAACTTGGCTCTTTTGTACAAGAGTCTAGCTTTTTACTTGTCTTCGCTTTCAACATGCCTTCCTTACTAAGCTTAATTATTTCCAGCTTCTGATTTAAAATGAGAGACCTGTGACTATTCACTTGAATGTCTAAAGGGCATTATAAGGTTGTTAATTGGCCTAATTTCAATATTGTTTTATGTCTGTGAATAGGGAGGTCTGAAAAAAGGGGTAACAGCCACTTGGTTAAATAGAACACACACAACATTTATCAATTAAGTTTATCATCTTATATGGATCCGGTTTATGATACCCCAAAACAATTACAATCGTAACATCCAAGATCATTCATCACAGATCACCACAACAGACAAAATAATATTTTAAAAGCTTGAAATATTGCAGGAATTCCCAGAATGTGACACAGAGACAGGAAGTGAGCACACGCTATTGGAAAAAGGCACAAATTCCCTAGCACGACACAGGGTTACAACGGACTCTCAATTTATATAAAACACACAGTATCTGAAAAAGCCCAATAAAGCAAAACAAAAATGAGGTATGCCTATATATATGTGTGTGTATGTGTATATATATATACAGACAATTATGTCTCACTTAACAATGATGATACATTCTGAGAAATGGGTCATTAGACTCTTCACCATTTTTTGAACATCATAGAGTGTACTTACACCAGCATAGGTGGGGTATCCTACTACATACCTAAACCATGCGGTATAGCCTATTGTTCCTGGGCTACGAACCTATATAACATGCTACTTTACTGAATGCTATAGGCTTTTGTAACACATTCATAGGTATCTGTGTATCTAAACATAGATAAGGTACAGCAAAAATATGGTATTTTAATCTAATGGGACCATTGTTATATGTGTGGTTCATTGTAAATGGAAGCATTGTTACGTGGTGCATGACTCTGTGTGTGTGTGTGTGTGTGTGTATTACATATAATAATTTTTACATTCTAGCTCCAGTCAAGAATCCTAGCTATACCTATGTATTCTTATTCATACCTTATGATTTGATAATCATGTGTGAAACCTCATACTTGTAAAATTTATTTTATTATGCTAAAATACATTAAGAAACCATAGATTAAGGAACTTATAAGATTAGAGTTGTGGCAGAAATTATCTCTATTTTTTTCCATACTGATTGCAAAGAAATATTATACTGACCTGACCCCTGAAGTTAGCATTCCTATATGATTTTTGACCAAGAATATGCGAGTGGAAATGACATATGTTGCCTCTGGGTGAAATAATTTAATTGCTAGTGCTTGAGTCTTTCATGCACTCGTTCTCTGCCCCACAGAAGTAGAAAGTTGTATATTCACATATATGTCTACAAGACGGTTAAGCCTCTTTTGGTTTGACTCGTAAAGGATAATTGCTCCAACAACCACCTAGATTTGAAAGGAAATTTACCTAAATCTTAACTTAGTTTATCCTAGTTTATCCTAAATCTTAACTGAGATTAACTGAGATTGGCGACTTGTTTGTTGTCACAGCATAACTGACACAGCATAACTGACATAGCTGACTGACACAGAATCTTTCTCACTTCATTATGTTTTATTATCCCCTGCCTATTCCCTGTGGCAATGAATATTTCCTTTAAAACTAAAAGAACTTGTATGTTTATTTACAGACATTAAGGAAAAGATCTAGCTAGTCCTATTGACCATTACTGCAAAAAGATCCACCAGTGAAAGAGTGGACCTAGAAACCGGCTAGACAATCCTTTTCTCTTGGTCTATTTGGCTACTGATACTTTATGAAACATGTAAAATAGTTACATTCTTTCAAAGTAAAAACTGTAAATCAAGCTACACATAAAAAAAAAAAATAAATAAATAAAGCGGATAGAGTTCCTTGGACTTGTAACTAAGGTTTCCATTCTTTATTCTGCTCCTTCTTCAGTGGGTTCTACCTCTTCTGGCATGCAGGAGGAGGGAAGGATGGTAACTCATGGAGCGTTCTTCCTCAACTGCTTATAGCCTATTCCCCCTCATAAAAGCCAGAGCAGAGTGAGTTCTCTTTTCCTCAGAAAAAGAATTGCTTCACCTAGTGGTATAGATGAGCATAACTGTGAGCCAAATTGTATTAGTCAAATGTGGTTCAGTGAGGCCAATTGCAAACATGCCTGTGAAAGTAACCTCAGGTAGTCACCAAAACCAAGATGTATTCATGCATGACATTTCATTGCAGTCTTGTTTTGTTCCAACACAAATCCTCCAATATCTGAATTCACTCAATATCTGCCCCGGGGACTCCACTTTTCTTCTCCTTTCCCTTTAATTGTGCAAGAATGTCAAAACTGCACTCTATTTTTATAATTGACAAGAATTATATATATTTATGGTGATTGGCCTGATGTTTTAATGTGTATATACATTGTGTAATAACTAAATTAAACTATTTAACATATGCATGAACTCTTATTATTCTTTTGTGGTGAAAACAACTAAATTCTATATTCTAAAATGCAATGTTCAAGGGTATAATATATTGTTATTAACTATAGTCACCATGGTGTATAACATATTTCTTGTTTATTATTCCTGAATTTTTGTTTTGCCAAATAAGTTGTTAGGTATGCTGAATGAGAGGGCAAGCTTTTGCATACATATATGTGCGTATTTAGTTAAAATACGAAAAAAAAATTACACACCTTTATGTGGTACATATTAAGCCAATCAATGAATAAGTATCATCTAATTGATATTAGTAAGAAAGTTTGATGAATGCAATTTTTATTTATCTTTGCTCATATTGATCACTTAGTACTTGTAAACTGTTGACCCACACTCTGTTTTGGTAAATAATCAACTTTGAGAGCAAAAATTATTTAAATGAGTTTAATTTGTATGAAGTTTTTTGAGTTTTAGGTTCATGTTTAGCTTTTTTTCTGGGCATTCGAAACTTGATATTTTTCATGTCATTTCTATTCATCACTTTATTCTCAATATGCCATTTATAGGGCATTTTCTCATGTACATTTTTTGATACTGAAGATGGAAAGGTTGCAAATAACATAGCTGAGCAGAGTAAGTGAGAATTGGATAGGTCAGGCTCACTCTGGCAAGAAATTGGATGTTACAATGGATCCAAATTTATTTTGGGAATTTGTTATAAACCATGAGATGAATAACACTATGAAGTTAAGGAAATGTTCTGTGAAATAAAAAGAGCCTGTGATAAAGGGGAAGGGAACTGATGAAGGATTTTAATTACCCAGTGTATAGCCAAAAAGTGAAAAAAAAAAAATTGCTTCAGTACTACCTAATATTGCTTCATAGTCAATCATATTACTGTCATTATTTTTTACTCAAATTAAGAGGATTTCTCTATAATTTCAAACTATTCATGTTTTCAAATTATCTGTTTAGTTTTGCATTACTAAAACTTATTACTTTTATTTGATATGTTCTCAAATTTTTATTAATTTGGCTATTCAACAAAAGTAGAAAGATGATTAATAATGATTAAACAGTCATTAAATCAATTTGTCACTTTGTAATGTTTTTCTTGCATATAATCCAGATTGAAGTTTATTTGGTAGCTTTTTTTGACTTAAAGTAACATTTTAATTATGACTAAAAAGCATATAAAACAGACAAGAAACATGTTATTTTTTATGAGAAAAATGAAATGGAAAATATATTAATATGTGTAATTCAAAAAGGAATCATGATTGCTCTGCACATTTAGAATACAGAAAGCACCAGGAATCTATCTAGATATATTCTGGAATACCTATATAGTTGCATGCTGAAAGAAAAAAATAAATAAATGTCCAATACATAATGTTGAATTTTAATGAAAGCACTCTACCTAACATGATGAAGTAAACTTGAACTGAATATAAAATTATCACCAGTATGTTCTTTACCTGAATTTATTGCTGTGCCACTTTATTTTCAAGGCCAAAGAAATGAAAAGGAAGGGTCAAAGAAAGTGCTTACAACCAGCCAGATTTCCATCATTCTAGATTGTATCAGCTAATTGGTGTAACTATCTGGATAGGCACCTTTTATTATTATATGTTGAAACCTTTTTTATGTAAGTAGATTTTTCTTTAGGTCACTGAGTATCTAGATTTCTATAGGAAAAGTTCTAATCAGCATGGTAAGAGATATTATTTTCACTAATTATTGTTTCCATAATAACTTTGTAGCATTTTTAATACATGCTTAAGGAATAAAGGGCCTCTTAGTGTTTTAGGTTATACAATAAATGGTTTGTAGGTGAAGTCAAGCATACTACTTTTTCATCTTCTACAAGTGTGACAACTTAGGATCTAGTAAAATAAAAAAGAGTTATTTTACTTTATCATAAAATACAGCAAAAGAGCTACAATGTTGTTGTTTTGTTTTTTAATCCATCACTTGAGACCTGACATACAGTGTGACAACAAGAAGATAGGACATTATTCTTGACATTATTCTCAAAGTCTGTTTGGGATGATGGAATTTGGAGGCAAACTTAAGAAATAGATTGCTAATAACAACATTGTCTTTTTGTATTGGAATGCCTCTGACCTGAACCCATCCTTTGCGATATTGGAAATATAAACTCTTTTTGAAATGCATAAGTCTTGAAAAAATTGAGATGTTTAGACACCGTGGGACCTACAACAAACTCCAGAATTACTAAATATATATTTCAGATTTGAGAGTAGTTGTGGGTGAGACTTAAATGAGCCATGAGCCTCAAGTCCCAATTTCGTGATACAGAATATCATACACATTTAAAGCCAATGTACTTTAAGTAATTGCAAACATTTTCATTCCAATATTTTGATCTCCTTCAAAATAGCATTATGGCAAATCCCCATAATTTCCTCAAGTTCAGATAAGATGATAGTTATAAGCATGTTATGTTCTCTTCCTTCAATACATATAAAAGAAACATATTTCTTAATTAAACATAAGTATTGTCTAAATTTTGTTCTTGAATATTACACTTAGGAATTGCAAAAGTTATAAATTGCAGAAAGACACTTATGAACTTTAGCCACCAGTTCCATTGGTTATTTCACTGTGGACCCCTAAGACAATCAGAAAAATGGTTCTTCTACTTGGTTAGAGATATAACTGTCAGAATAATTCAAGAAACAATTGGGATCTATCTTTTCCTAGTATTGAGAGTCAGAGATGTGAGGCTGTGAAATGGCAACACAAAAGTGAAACATTTGTAATATAGAAAATAATTTCATATAATTAAGCACACAGCAATTTCATCAGCATAGAGGTAATTATCTAGATTCTTTATTGTAAATCCCAAAGGTAATTTTCATCTGTCTTGTAAAAACATGTGAGGCCACAGTTTATTTCTGAAAATGAATGCCTTTATTTTTGCATTAGATGATTAAAATACTTTTTAAATATACCACCATAACTTCTATGAGCAATCACAGTATATGTACTATTAACTTGAAATATTTATAGTTATATGAGGGGACTCAAAATATTTAAGAAAAGTTTAAAAAATGATACAATATTTTGGATATATAATTAATATTTTACTATTGAAAATCCCTCCTATTAAATCTATTATAGTTTTATCCTGATACTTCAGTTTCAAAATGGTTAATCTAATAAAATTGCATATCAAATTGTTTAAATATTAAGAAATAACAATATAAGAAGTGTAATATTTCTTATTTTTTGTAATATATGTAAGATAAGAAATAACAAAAGGAAACAAAAATATGGACTAAGATTCCAAGGCAGATTTTTTTAAAAAACAGATCTAATGCTAACTATTTTGATAAATTCTCAGTAATAAGAATCTTCTTTTGTTTGACGTAATAGAAGTATCTTCTAACAAAAGTATATAATGTTCAAGGGTACAAATTATTTTCTTAACAGAATAAATAATGTGCATTAAGAATATTTTGTCTGAGACAACAAAATATAAAACCACAAAAGAGCATTCATACATTTTTTCCGGGTGTTAAGCGATCAATTTGTGAAATCATGTTTGAGAAAATTTTAGTTTCTGCCGTGAGCAAAACAGTAGTTTCCTTCTACCTGCGTGTCTCATAATCTTAAATTTCATAGGAGATACAAAAGAAAAAATATTGTTAGATCAGATGAAACTCTGGAATAGGAAAAATTATGTAATTACAAAAGAGCCTTAAAAAGCTTTTTTGTGTGTGATGTTCCCCTTCCCGAGTCCAAGTGATCTCATTGTTCAGTTCCCACCTATGAGTGAGAACATGCGGTGTTTGGTTTTCTGTTCTTGTGATAGTTTGCTAAGAATGATTGTTTCCAGCTGCATCCATGGGGCCTATCATGGGGAGGGGGTAGGGGGGAGGGATTGCATTGGGAGTTATACCTGATGTAAATGACGAGTTGATGAGTGCTGACGAGTTGATGGGTGCAGCACACCAACATGGCACAAGTATACATATGTAACAAACCTGCACGTTATGCACATGTACCCTAGAACTTAAAGTATAATAATAATAAAAAATAAATTAAAACAAACAAACAAACAAAAAATCTGTTAGAATGTCTTCCCATATTCATATCTTCTATTTCTGAGAAAAAATCATATCTTTAGATAACTTTAGGAATAATTTCTGACCTCTGGTAACAACAGAGTTGACCTTCTGGTTATTCTTCTCTCACTAGTAGGAAATCCTCAGAGTTTCTTTTTTATGAAACAGCTAAAAAGCATTTAGTTTGACTGCCATCAAAATATCATCTATTCAGTGGTTGTTACTCAACTCCAGTGCCCTTAAATTCTCTAAATCTGAGGATCATGATTTAACAAGGGAAGATCAGGCTCTTCCTAGAACGTTTTCAGTGGAGGATTAGCTATAGTAGTTTAAGATAATGGGATGATTCATGTGCTAGATTGAGTTTATAACTTTGCATCTTTATAAAAGTTTTACTTAGATTATAAAATTTCTTGGAAAACAATAGAAATATAATTCTAGAAAAATACAGGAACCACATATTTCAAATAATTGGATTTTGGTTTAAAATAATGGTCAATTGGCTATTTCTGATTTTAAGAATGACTTAAATTTTGAGACATGTATTTCTTTAGACCATAGAATAAATGTGCTGTAAATAATTTTTCTCCATAAAAGGTTTCTCAGTCCAGAGTTGAGTATGAAAGGCAAAACTGGTACACTGAAAGTGCTTGAAATTGTTAAGAGAAAAATGTCTTCATCAGAAAGGTATGAGAGATAAATAAAAAATAAAAAATTGTAAAAAATAAGAAAAAAAAGCTTTTTTGTATGATTCTCAAATACTTAAAATGTAATGTGAAATAATATGTACATATTTCCCCAAGAATTGTTTTACATTTATGATTATTTTATGCCTAACATTATTCTCTCTTTCAAATATGAACATAGGATTTCATAGGATTTGATCCTCAGCAAACATCTCATGAGTACATGGTCTTAAATATTTGAGATAAATGTAATGTTTAAATGTAATGCATTAAAACTAAAAATATTAAAAATCAGAAAATAATTTTAATGAGAATAAAGCTTGCTATTGTGTTTGCCAAAGCAGAATTTAACTTTTTAATAAGATCAATATAAACAATGAATTATCAATATTTGTTAAGTGATTAGAGACCTGAGCTGTTCTGTGTAGGATAAAATCATTTCTTTTTTCTTCTCAAGAACTTTCAAAGGATAATGCTATTTAATATTCATTATTTGACTAAAAATGTTTGGCCTATTAAAGTCTAAATGTTTTGTCAAAGATCACGAAGACAAAATGACAATGTCTAATTTTTAGTGTAGGTCTTATCTCTGATTCTAGTCATGAGTATTAAATGACTAGAATTCTAGTCATGAGTATTAAATGACTAGTATTAAAACATCTACTTTAATGTTTTCAATAATAAATGCTATCATTTTATTATTTCTAATTTTTATTGTACAACATTTCATATACAGGAAGAGGATAAGTAACATACATGTTGATAATTGTAAGAAGACGAATACCACTAAAATTACAAATAAATTTTATACATTTTTCTGTGGCACAGAAGAAATCAATATCCTGGCTCTTATGTAGACCATGTCCTTACTTTACACACACACTCACATAAACATACACATACATGTGCACAGGAGTAACAACTGTAGAAATTCCTAAAAGAACAAAATACGCTACTGAGTTTTAGTTGACTTTATAAAGAAGATGTTATGCTGTATGTACTTTCTGGGTTTTACTTCCTTGAGTATTTTATTACTAGGATGCATTCATTTATTTTGACTATTGTGTGATCTTTGATTATGTAAATATGGCAATCATGGTGGTAACAAATCTATTCGTCAGATTTTTTCTTAAATATTTTATCATTTTTTATTAGGTATAATTTTTATACAACAGCACTGACCATTTTAAGTATACAGTTCTACAAGTGTTGAAAAATACTCAGTTGTGTGTCCATCAGCACAAGCAAGATAAAAAACAGTTCAATCACTCCAAAACCTCTCCATGTCAACGTCATGTTAGTTTATAGTCAATATCTCCTCAATGAAAAGTCTTTGGCAGCACTGATGATTCCTGTCCTTATTGTTTTTAATTTTCCACAAAGTCATATCAATGGAATCATAATGCGGATACAGTCTGGAGGTTGGGTATTTTCACATAGCATCATGCATGAGATTCATCCATATTATTTCTCTTTAACATATAAATATTCTACAGTTTATTGATTGATTGACTAGTTAAATGACATTTGAATGTTTTCCAGTTTTAGGTGATTATAAATAAAGCCACTATGAACATTCACTTACTGGGTTTTATTTGAACATAATTTTTTTATTTCATTGAGTAAATATATAGAAGTGAAATTTCTGGAACTTAAGGGTTGCTTATGGTTGAGCTTATAAAGATGCTGCCAAACTGTTTTGGAAAATGACTGTACTATTTTACATTGCCATCAGAAATATATAACAGATCTAGCTGTTCTTCATTCTAGCCAAAACTTGCCATGGTCAGTGTTGTTTTTGTTGTTCTTGTTTTTTTTTTTTTTTTTTTTTTTTTTAAATCTTAATATTTGTGGAATGATATCTTAGTATGGTTTTAATTTGCAGTTTCCTTTTGGTTAATAAAGTTGATAATCTTGTCAGTGTTTTTCTAGTTTCTAATCCATACATGGTGTATTATATGCATTCAAAAAACATTTTAAATTAAAAAATACTATTTATGTATTGAAATCATATTGTACACCAGAAATATATGCAATTATTATTTGTGCATTAAAAGTTAAATTTAAAAATAATATGCTAACAATTTTTAGAGGATTTTTCTTGACTTTACCTATTATAAGAAAGTATTTTTTTTCCTTTTCTCTACAGTGAATCAACACTTTTCACAGTTTTGTACTAAAATGAATATCAAAATGCCATTAGTCAACTGTAGCGAATGTTGAAATAGTAGATCTCACCTTAGAAACTATTCTAATGATATTCTGCCAAACATATTATTAAATAATTTAATTCTAAAGACTGATATTTGTGAAAGAAATGATTCATTCATGGATTAGAGAAAAATACTCCAAATAATTAAGAAATAGAAAATTTCTTAATAAACCTGAAACTTAGAATACTTCCTCAAAATCAACAAATTATGCTTGTTGAGCTATGATAACATAGGAAGCATTGTAAAAATTGAACTTGTTTTAATTACACTGCTGTTGAAATTTTAATATATAGTGTTAATCTCCATTTGGTAACCATAGCTATATCTGATATTTTCCAGTTGTTTACAGCCTGGAACATAAAATAATGCCCTATAGACTAATTGCATTAGAAGAACATTTAAATGCTATAAGTTCTGCTACTTCAAGTTTGACCTACATTTAACCCAGCAAAACTAATCAGCCACAGAAACTTAATTAGTGAATCTAAACAGCGAAGAACTAGGCTATGCTTCTACACACTAGACCCTTTCATCAGAAATATGAAGTCGTATTTTAAGTGAGTTATAATTAAAAACAATAAAATCTTTTAATAAAACTTAATCTAGTATTAGCCCATCCTCTAGAGTCTGACACCCATCAGATGAGTCAACCATATTCATACATTTTAAAAGCCGCTATAAACTACTCTCTTTATATTACACATTATATGCTATCACCATGAGATGTTTTGAGAAAAAAAAAAGTGTTATTATGGAAAAAAGTAGTTTTTTTGGTTGTTTTTCTTGAAATATATATCTCTTCATCCACAATGCATTGCATAAATCAAGTAAACTAATTGAATTACAAAAGAATATTTTTGCTTCATTGCCCCTCAATTTAATTCAACTCTAGTCAAAAAAAGTCTCTTGAAACTAAATGATGAATGCTTTGAGGGTGGATATATAAATTAGTATTTAACAAAGTGGAAAACTGTTAGGTTTTAGATAAAACAATGTCAGAGTTTCACTCTTTATGTTCATAGAAAAATCATGTATATAGAAGGATGCTTAAATTCAAAGATTGGCCACATTATCATAAATTCAAGGTAAAAATATTTTCTTCCATATTTATCACGAACATGAAAGTGTATATGCAGGCACAGTACTTGTTAACCCATAAGCCAATGGAATCCTAGATAGTGAATGAGTCCAGGATAGAAAAGTACATAGTACAGTGATATATGCAGCAATGTCACAAACTTCACAGCTTCATGTTGTCTACTATTTAGTTCATTTTGCCTCCTAAACGTCAAAGGGCAGATCCTACATTATAAAAATTATATTTAAATGCATGGTTTTACTAGTCACTGCACAGTCTGAAACATAGTTGACACAATAATTTGTAGAGTATTTGCTGAAATCAGGGGTAACATCTGTTGGCCTAGAAAATATATAAACAGAAAGAAGCTGCTGAAAGTCTGTAAGTGGCAGAATTCAAGTGCACACATAGTTTACCTAGTTTCTGTGAATTCACAATAAAGTCCTTTCGTGTATATCAATATATGACAAAATATTTCCAGCAAATACTGCTTATTTAAATCATAAATCTTCTGACATATCTTGCCAAAAATGTCTATTTACTATGGAGCCATTTCAACAAACACTACATCCCTAGAACCATATTAACCACATTGTATATGATGAATAAGTTCAGGTCTCAATATAATAATGATAGAGATTTTTTTCAATTTTCAATTACGTAACTGGTAGTTATTTATCTGCTTGCACATAACACTGAGTGACAGATATAGTCATTGGTTCCAGGTAAATCTGATTACCAAAATCTGTGATTTTCTTACTATGCTACAATATCTTATTTTAGCCTACTATGTTCAAATACAGTGATGAAAGAGAAGTTTTTGTGCAACTTGAAAAGCACAAGGTTTCAGAGTATGAAGAAATATTTTGAGTCACAATGCCTGGATGTATTAGGATTTCTCAGAATAACCCAATAAATACCAACAATCAGGATGTGTGTATGTGTGTGTGTGTGTGTGTGTGTGTGTGTGTGTGTGTGTGTATAAATAAATTTATTATAGACAATTAGCTCACTGGTTATGGAAGCTGAGAAGTCCCCTGATCTGCCATTTGCAAGCTTGCAACCCAGGGAAATCAGTGGTTCCAATCTGTGTCTAAAGGTCTAAAAATGAAGAGAATAAATGGTATCCATTCTAGTTCAAGCCCAAAGGCATGAGAAAGTATGAGAGTTAGTAGCATCTATGATGTAAATCCCATGTCCCAATAAGATCACTGTCCCAGCTGAGTCATCAGGCAGAAAGAGAGAATTCATCTATTGTTGGTCTTTGTGTTCTATTCAGGCCCTCAGTGAATTGGATGATACCCACCCCATTGAAGAGGGTACTGCTCAGTCAACCAACTCTAATACTAATCTCTTCTGAAAACACTCTCACTGGCACACTCACAAATAACATTTAATCAAATATCTGGGTATGTTGTAACTCAGTAAAATTGACACATAAAATTAACCATCACTTTAGGTTAAAATCCTGCCTCTGCTTCTTTTTATTTGTGCAAATTATAAATATGTAGATAGTGAATTAAAAAGAAATTTCTATACTATGCAGCCATATAAAAGGATTAGTTCGTGTCCTTTGTAGGGACATGGATGCAGCTGGAAACCATCATTCTCAGCAAACTATCGCAAGAACAGAAAACCAAACAGCGCATGTTCTCTCACTCATAGGTGGGAATTGAACAGTGAGATCACTTGGACACAGAAAGGGGAACATCTCACACCGGGGCCTATTGTGGGGAGCGGGGAGAGGGGTGGGATAGCATTAGGAGATATACCTGATGTAAATGACGAGTTAATCGGTGCAGCACACCAACATGGCACATGTATTCATATGTAACAAACCTGCACGTTGTGCACATGTACCCTAGAACTTAAAGTATAATAATAATAAATAAAGAAGAATACTTAGATACACTTTTCCTGCTTTCCTTTTCTTCTCAGTGCTCCTCATCCCCTGACAAGTTACCTGGCTGTTGATAGATTGTTTATCTCCCACCCACTCCCTTAGCATATAACCTTCATGGAAGCAGGGAGTGTGTGGCCATCAGCTATAACTGTGCCCAGCACATAGCAGACACCCAACAAATATTCATAGAGTTAATGAACAAAAGGTCCATCCGTCAGTCAAATAACAACAACAATAAAAAAAGAAACTTCTTAACTTGTTTGCACCTTGCATTTTTCATATGTAAAATGGAAGTGATAATAAAAATAAGCTACCACAAAGAGTTGTTGTAAAGAATAGTTAATATTTAAGGAATTAAAACTGCTTTCGAGAGAGAGATTAAGGTATGGCAGTCTGAGAAGCTCTGTGGACATATTTCTCTGATAAGCTGATAAATTTTATATATACTTTGAAAAAACTAAAGTTTTTTCCTTAATATATACAGCAAACAACGAAGCATTTATTCAAGAATATTTACTGTAGTTTGATAAAGACAACAAGAGTCTGTGCTACTTGAACTGAGACCTCTCCTCTTTCCCTTCTCCCACTCAGTGAGACAGAAACTCCAGTCCGTACTGAAGCAGATCCCTCTCCCCCAAGTAACAATAAAAAGACTATCTGTCCAGGAGAGACAGAATTCAGCAGTTCTCATCCTGGCCATACCTACCAGTTGCTGAAGCTATATATATACAAATAATAAGGGACATTGTAGATACAAATTAATTTTTATTTTTAAATGTATTTATTTAAGAGACAGGATCTCACTCTGTCACCTAGGCTGGAGTGACCATAGCTCACCAAAGTCTTCAACTTGGTGGCTCAAGTGACATTGCTGCCTCAGCCTGCCAAGTAGCTGGAACTACAGGTGCACACAACCACACCTGGATATTTTATTTATTTTTTATTTTCTTTAGAGAAAGGGGTTCGCTATACTGCTCAGGCTAGTCTTGAACACCTGGCTTCAAACGACCCTCCTCCCTCAGCCTCCCAAGGTGCTGGGATTACAGGTGTGGGCCACTGTGCCTGGACCAAAATAAATTAAATAATATAAATGCAATAAAGTTATTTTTGTATTTTTTTTAAAGAGCTAGTTTTTTGAGACACACAAAAAATTGACAAAGTAGATTAACCAAGGAAAAAAGAGAGTAAACATAAATGACTGGAAGGAGAAATAAAAGGCCATTACTCCTGACTTTGGAGAAATAAAAGTAATTATAAAGCAATAGTGTGAATAATTATACGTCTTAGCTTAGAAAGTATAGACAAATTTCTAAAAAGATAGACACTGTCAAAATTAGGAAAAAGTAGACCATCTGAATATAAGCATAACAAATAAAAAGGCTATATCAGTAAACAAAAACAACATACGAAGAAGAGCTCGAGCCCAGATGGCTTCACTCCTGAATTCTACCATATGTTTACAGAAGAAATAATAATTTTCCATAAACTCCTCTACAAAATAAAAGAGACTAGTATCACACTGATCTACAGACATCATTAGAAATGTATAGACCAATATCTCTTAGGAATATGGATGCCAAAACAATTAAATACCAGAGACATATAAATAATTATAGATCAAGATCAATTGTTGTTTATCCCAGGAATGCAATTCAATATACAAAAATCAATTGTATTTGTATACACTTTCAATGACCAATCTAAAAACAAAACTAAGAGAAAAATTCCATTTACGGTAGCATCAAAAAAAAGACAACACAATTAAAAATGGGCAAAGGATCTTAACGGACATTTCTCCAAGGAAGATATGCAAATGACCTCTGAGTACATAAAAATGCAACATCCTCATTCATCATTGTAATGTAAATCAAAGAAACAATGAATTATCACTTCACGTCCACTTAAATGGCTAGATTTACAAAGTCAGATGAAAATGAGTTCTGGCAAGATTATGGAGAAATCACAACTTTACCATGCTGTTGATGGAAATATAAAATGGTGCAGGGCCTTTGGTGAACAGTTTGGGAACTTCTGAAACAATTATGCATTGAATTACCATATGACTTGGTAATTCCACTCCTAGTTATATGCCCAAGAGAAATGAAAACGTATGTCCACACAAAGGGTGTACATGAATATTTGTAGTAGCATTATTTATAATAGCCAAAATGTGGAACCAATCCCAGTGTTCATCAATAAATAAAGAAAATAAACAAAATATAGTATATCCATGTGATGTAATATCATTTTGTCATAAAAAAGAATAAAGTGCAGAGAAACATTACATGCCTTTGATGCTTACAAACTTATGCTAAGTAATAGAAATTGATCACAGAAAGCACACATTATATAAAATGTTCAGAATAGGCAAATATGTAGTGATAGAAACTAAATTAGTAGTTCCTTAGGATGGAGGGGAAAGAATGGGGGGGTATGGGGGTGATAAAAAAGGGTATGGGTTTTCTTTATATGATTAAAATGTTCTAACATTGACTGGGGTGATGGATTTACATATGCGCAAATATGCTAAAAACCATTTAATTGCATATTTTATTATATGAATGTTGCGATATGTGAATTATATATCAATAACTGTTTAAAAAAATAAAACTTCTCGACTGCCAGCAAAACATCTACAAGCATTAGCTTTTGTTATTATCTGTTCCTTCTGAGATGTAGCACTTGACACCAACCATTAAATCCTATGTCCAAGTCTTCTTTGAATTAAAACCATAGGGCAAGAGTTTTCCCTCTTTGGGATTTTTCCTGTTTATAGTAGAGTCTATTAAAAAAAATTCCGTACAAAATATAACAAAAAGTAAGTGTAGCTTTGTTCTGCCACGTGGAAAGGCAATTCAAGGTATGTAGGTTAAAGTTTTTGAATAAAACAATGTAATATGTACAGACCTGGCTTTTGAATTTTGTAATACGTATGCTAAACATTTCAATTTCATCAGGTGGAAAATAATTTCCAGAAACTATGATCCATAAAAGCATTATGGGTTTTATGTTTGTCTAAAAAGGCAGATTTCCTCTGGGAAGTGAAGTGCAAATACACATACTAAAAGTTTAGTTTGTATAATAGGACAGGGACTTGCTTATCTCTACCAGCTCTTCCACTTATAGACTATTACTCCTAGAGAGGAAGTGGCGCTAAGTGAAAACATAGCAGTTATTTGGATTTATTCATAAAAACTGCACGGGCAAGTTGACAATCAATGTGCTCACAGACAGTTGAAATAATCTTTTTTCTTTTCTCCCTTAGAGCAAAATAGACACTTCTTGAAACTACACAAAGATTTTCAAGCCATTTGGTGAATTACACCTAAGTTGTAGCTGATCTATTTGGAAACAAATCACAGTAATTTCAGTATTTATGCGGAAATTGCTGGATTACTGCATATGAGCATTTTTTAACATGACTGTATTTATGTATAGCTATGAGAAAAGGGAATAAAAAATTGAGGAAACAGAAAGCAAAGTGGTTATTATACCACCCCCACTGTCCAACAATCACCATTCAAGTGTTTGTGAGAATTGCTATCATTGGACTGGCTACAATTTTTTACCATTTTCCTTGTCTTCTTTTTCATTTACTCTTTTATTTTCTCGTCGATATACTCAAAATTTAGATTCTTTAAAAACACTACTTCATTCTCCTGCCAATATTTTTTGTTATATTCATTTATATTTTTGATGAGTTGCTCTGAATTACTGCTTGCCCCTTATTCTGTGTCTAGATTTCTGTTCTATTCCCATTGCCTTTCCTTCCCATGCTTCTGTTGTAGACATGCTGACAGTAACTGCAGTCTTTACAACACAAACTTGAAATTCCCATAAATTGTATCTCTACCTCTGATTTTCTATTCTCACCAAATTACATTTTCTCACATACTCAAGATTATACTCTCCTACTCATATATAACAATTGTCCTGACCTTTTTAAGTTTATTGTCTCTACACGCCTTTATTTTTATTTTCAATGATTTTATTATTTTTCTCTCTTTTTAACTACATTTAAATTGTTAACTTTTGTTGTCTTTAAGTATGTGCAGATTAGTATTCCATAACAACTGCCTGGATAAATTCTAATTGTTCTTCTGTAATACAGGTAGTTTTGAGTTTTGAGGAACAAAGTTATAAAATTGAATTAATTCAAAGGCAAATTTGACACAGCTGTTTCATCATCAATAGGAATCCTAGTAAAAATTTTTAAAAGCTTTTTAACACAATTATGTGCACAACAGAATGTCAAGACTGTCATTCAATCTTTAACTATTACACTGATTAACTGATCCTCTTTACACCTACATCACTGAAAAGAGAATTACTTTACATTAAATTGAGAAATTATTGTTTAGTATGAGAATAAGACATTGTTATTCAGGTCTTCGTATTTTCTCTTTATTAATGTCTTTAATAAAGAACTGAGTATAATCAGGCACTGCAGAAAGAGTAAAAGCATCCAGATTGTAAACATGGAATTGATTTTTCTGTTAGGAAATCTTATTCAGTAAGCAAATATATTTAAGTATAAAATTAAAAGAATATACATTTTGGAACTTTGAGAAAAAATAGAGTTTGAATTTGTGGTGACCAACTCAGTAGCAATGAGCATCTTCCTATGTCCAGTCCAGACTTGATAGAAAATAAGGATGGTATCAAACTTGTCAAACTCTGATGTCATGTCGAAAGGATTTCAAGGTCAAATTTAAGTGAGCTCTACTAGCAAAAGAAGTAATTTGAGCTTCAGGAAGAACTACAATGGATTGAAACTCACTCATCAAAAAAGGTTAAAATTTATAATTTTGTAATAATATTAGGAGAATAACAAAATCAATTGGTCACCTTCTGAGATAATATGGAACCAATCAACTATCTGGAAAACTTAAAAAATCAAAAAAAAAATCAAAGATTTTTTCCTTTCCTATTTCAACTTTATCACTGGGTAATGAAATAATGGAAGAAAATAATTATCTTATAATAATATTCAAGCTATAAATGAAAAGAAACCAATAAATTGATGAATAGAGGACTTACTTTTGAACATCAGTGACTGTTAACACCAGAAAAAAGAAAGAAAACCATACGTTACATATCACCAGATAAAAGACTAAAACATCACGAATGGTCTTGTTAAATAAATACAATTATATCCATCACACCTCTAGAGCCAGCTTCCAATTTCATTTTTTATTATTATTATTTTTATTATCTTTAAATTTATTAAAGATGGAAGACAAAGGAGCATGAAGAATTCTACCCTGAGGCTAGGCGTGGTGGCTCACATCTGTAATCCCACCACTTTGGGAGACTGAGGTAGGCAGATCACTTCAGGTCAGGAGTTTGAGACCAGTTTCTATTGAAAATACAAAATCGGCCTGTAATCCCAGATGCTCAGGAGGCTGATGCAGGAGAATCGCTTGAACCCAGGAGATGGAGGTTGCAGTGAGGTAAGATCATGCCTGTGCATTCCAGCCTGGATGACAGAGTGAGACTCCATCTCAAATAATAATAGTAATAATAATTCTACATTCAGTTTGTAATCTGCGAACTCCAGAGTATGGGACGTTCTAAAAATCAAATAACCTGGGTGTTTCAATAACTATATTATCCCCTGCAGAAATTAATTTTGTGATGGCTTTTGCTGTATGTTCCAAAAGGGGCTGCTGATCTTCAAAGCTCAACACTTCCCCTTGTATACAGTAGCAATCCCCCTTATCCATAAGAAATATATTTCATGATCCCCTACTGGATGCCTGAAACCACACATGGTACCAAACTATATACAATACGTTATGTTTTTTTCCTATGCACATATATCTGTAATAAAGCTGATTAATAAATTAGGTTCAGAAAAACATTAAAAATAGCCTGGGGTTGGGGGAGTGGCAAACTCCTGTAATCCCAGCACTTTGGGAGGCCAAGGTAGGTTAGATGACTTGAGGTCAGGAGTTCAAGACCAGCCTGGTCAACATGGTGAAACCCCGTCTCTACTAAATATACAAAAATTAGCCAGGTGTGGTGGCACACACCTGTAATTCCAGCTACTCCAGAGGCTAAGGCAGAAAAATCACTTGAACCTGGGAGGCAGAGGTTGCAGTAAGCTGTGATCATGCCACTGTACTCCAGCCTAGGTGACAAAGCAAGACTCTGTTTCCAAACAAACAAACAAACAAAAAACATTGACAATAATAGTAAAATAGAATAATTAGAACAATATTATATTAAAAAGTTATGTAAATATAGTCTGTCTCTTTCTCAAAATATCTTATTATTACACATGCAAATTTAATGCCTTTCCACTTAACTAAGCACTTGTCATATACTGTGGCCATAACTTAACTTTTGTAGTTTGAGGTATGACAGCAAAGCTAGCAAGATTTTATTTTTCCTTATTCACAATTTTTGAGGTAGAAGATTCATGCATCTTAGCAACCTCGCCATACATTTTTTGTCTGCTTAATTAGGTAATGAACTTTCACCTTTTCACTTGCAGGAACATCTTATGGCTTCTCTTTGGCATATTAGAATTGCCAGCACCAGTGCTCTTGCATTTTGGGGCCATTATTAAGTAAAGTAAGGGTTACTTGAATACAAGTGCTGTGATACTGTGACAGCTGGTAACCAAGATGTCTATTAAGTGACTCATGGACAGGCAGCCTAGATAGCATGAATATGCTGGACAAAGGAATAAGTCATGTCCTGGGAGGGATGGAGCAGAATGGCAGCAAAATATTTCATCACAATACTCACATCGGTGTGCAATTTAAAGATATAAAATTTTTGGTAATTTTTATTTAATATTTTGGGAACAAGGTTAACTGAGAGTAACTGAAACCATGGAAAGCAAAACCTCAGATAAGAGGGGGATTTAGCAAAAGGGGTTCCAGCAATATCCTTCATGAAGACAGCCAGGACAGTAGCTGGTGCAAGACTCCCCCTTAGCCACATCCTTATTCCCTCCTCCATCTCAGGGTGGATGTCTTTTGATTCTAGAATTCATTGCTGAAATCACTTATGTGCTGTTACTACAGGTATACAGATGGTTGAGGTATAACCACAGGTGATTTGTAAGGCATAGTACAGTTGACCCTTGAACAACATGAGTTGTGCAGTTCCACTTACATGCAGATTTTTTCCCAATAAATACCAGTAGGTCTCCATGTCTGTATTCTGCATCAGCAACTAAAGGCAGATCAAAAATACAGTAGGACAGGATGTAAAACCTACAGGTAAGAGGACCTACTTTTCCAATATGTGAGTTCAACAGAGCCAGGTGTGGGACATAAGTATGCCCAGATTTTTGTGTATGAGGAGAAAGGGAGAGCAGGGATCAGGAACAAATCCCCCATGAATGCTGAGGACCCAATTTAGTAAGTGTCTCTAAACGATGGCAAAATTTGCATTCAGTTGCACTAGGCCAACATTCTGGAAATGATTTTTGCTTTTCTTTTCTTGAAGAAAATGCTTACATCCATACCTATGAGACAAAAAGAAGAGGGGTATTTTTCACAATGTATATGTTATTTACGACTTCATGCAAATTATTATTTTTTTCTGGGAATCTCTATTTACTGACAATTCTATTCTTGCTTCCAATTCCATGCTTGTGGAATGGCATACAACTGAATGAATGGTACCTATTACATCTCCTCAAATTGGTTCCTTCACCTCTGCTGTCCTAGACATCTAGAGTTGTGTGTTGCATGTCTTATAGTCTAGTTTGTCCACCAACCAGATTGAAACCAGGAACTGAAACAAACTCTCAAATTGGATGACTGGGAGTTCCTTTGCTTACTCTTTGGCTAAAACTCTGTCTGTCTTGTGTCCCCTTCTCTCTAATGAGTGGAAAATTTTATAGAGGTTGCTGATTTCAGACAGCACCAACTAAAACCAAGGTAAGACTGCAGGAGGCAGCATGGTTGTTGGTGACATGGGTGAGAGCATATGTATGATTACTTTTCAAGTTGTGCTATTGTTTAGGAAAATATCCTGATGAGCAATAGTACTTTAAATAATAATAACAAAATGTTTCACAACATAAGACAACAGACAGGTCTTATTAAGTACTCAGGAAAGCTAGTCAAATTTTAGAGATGGTGATTCTCTGTGGTTTATGGTTCATGCTATTGGGGACTGAGTCCTAAGTAAAAATTTAATTCTATTACATAGTTTAAAGTGACAGGAAAATTCAGCATAATAGAATTAGAGTGAGAGGATATATCTCACTATTCCATATGCGTTGTTTATTAAAGCACTAATGTAGATAGATTGTAGATCAAGATAAAGTTTAATGTTTTTTGGAGACAGAGTCATTGTAAACATTTTACTTAGACTTTCTGTATTTTCATGAAAGTGTCTTAAAAAACAAATAAAAACAAAATAAACAAAACAAAACAAAAAAAACCGAATAGTCCTGCAATTGGAACTCTTCTGAAATCTAACGCAGGCAAAGAGCACTTCACAAGCCAGAAGTACTCATCATTTTATGTGCATTTGATTCTGACATTAATTAAGACTCATTCATACAATTTTCATTCAAACCAAAAAAAAGGCATGCTTTAGTCAGAGCTCTCTGCTCTCTAATTCATGCAAAAACAGTTTCAATATTTAAAACTTTGCATATATTTCACCCCTTTGATGGTAAATCTGTTCCGTTTAGATTACTCTATACCACACACAAATAAAAGATGTATATGGCCAATTAATCTTCAAAAGTTTTTAAAAGGAGTCAGGCATAGACACAAAAGTGGTATAAATAAAAGTTAACCGTTGTAAATCTTCCTTTTTATCTTGTTTCTTAAAGAAGAGAAAGGCTGTATAAGTAACGCGTGCTAACCTATTGCACCACTTGCAGCACTATTCACAATAGCAAAGACTTCGAATCAACCCAAATGTCCATCAGTGACAGACTGGATTAAGAAAATGTGGCACATATACACCATGGAATACTATGCAGCCATCAAAAAGGATGAGTTTGTGTCCTTTGTAGGGACATGGATGCAGCTGGAAACCATCATTCTCAGCAAACTATCACAAGAACAGAAAACCAAACACCGCATGTTCTCACTCATAGGTGGGAACTAAACAATGAGATCACTTGGACTCAGGAAGGGGAACATCACACACTGGGGCGTATCATGGGGAGGGGGGAGGAGGGAGGGATTGCATTGGTAGTTATACCTGATGTAAATGACAAGTTGATGGGTGCTGACAAGTTGATGGGTGCAGCACGCCAACATGGCACAAGTATACATATGTAACAAACCTGCACGTTATGCACATGTACCCTAGAACTTAAAGTATAATAATAAAAAAAAAAAAGAAGAGAAAGGCTTCAAAAAATTAGTCACACCCACACAAACTACAGAGAGCCATCTACCTTAGTTTATCAACTTCAGCCACTGATCAAATGTACATATAGAAACAATTGTCTGCATCTCAACAAAATTCACCAGTCAGCTGCATCAGGTTCACGGTGGGATGGTTAGGGAGACATGAATAATTTTCTTGAGATGTTTACTGAGCTAGTAACTGATTTTCATTCCAGAAATAATTTTCTTTTTAAAATTTAGCAATTTTTAAGTGATTTGAGTTCACAGAAGTTTGCAAACAACACAAACACTAAGAGTTTTACAAAATAATCAGGTTATACACAATGGTTGGATATGTAATATGACCATTTTGCCACTTTTGCGTTAAGTAGAGATCACAGCTGCCTATCTTATTAAATTATGTTCTTATGATATAGGGTCTTGGGGAAGGATATCTAAAATATCAGGAGATATTAAAATTTTTAAGATGAACAAACTAAGAGGATAAACACAACCAGCGTTGTCTGCCATTTGAAAAAAGCCCATATTGTCAGATAATATAATAAAAACCAGTCTGTCAACATTGCTTCCAAAAAACCAAAAATAAAAAAGATGCACATTTACAAAATAAAAACAGACTTGGCTGGGAAACAAAGCAGCTTCAGAAACAATCAACAAGAATAAATGATCTTCATTGCTTGACTAGATATACTACAGGAGCCAAGAAAAGTGGATCTATGTGTGAGACACAAAAATTGCATTTTAGAAGCAACACAATTTGTTTTGTTTTATTGGGTAGATCTGCCCAGAAATTTCGATATTACCTCTATCAATGAAGGAAAAATCTGGAGAGAAAAAATGTATTTTTATTGGCAAAGTTTTGCAGGAATGTTCAAAATACTATGAAAACAAAAAAAGAAGGAAGAAAAATCTTAAAACTTTAAAAGGAATGAAAAACACGGTAATGAATAAACATATAAATATTATTTTCATATTTATAATTATTCAAGGGCAGTTGATTGATAGAGCAAAAATAATAGCAGTACAATGTAGGATTTATAACTTTTAGAAGTAAAATGTATGACAGCAATTACACAAAAGATGCGTAGGAGTGAAAGGAATTGTACTGTGGTAAGCTTCCTAAAAATTTGCAAATTGATATACTATTTAGTAAAGGATGACTATGAGAAGTTCAGGATACCTATTATAATGTCCAGATCCACCAGAATTTCTAACTTAAAAACTCATTAGAAGATATAATAGATAATTCCAAAAATATTCAATTAATCTCAAAGACAATGGGAAAAGATGAAGAACAAAAACAAAAACATAAGAATAAAATAGAAAACAAATGCAATGTGGTAGACAAAAAGGTTTTAAGATTATCTCTGAATGCAAAGCATATTTTTTTCTCTTACTGAGGTATGTAATGTGTTTAGCCATAGTGGTTGCAGGAAAGTTCCAGTTTTGTTTTCTAAATGAGAAGAATGTATGAATCATTGCATATCTGAAAAGAAAAAATAATTCTTTATCTCTTTCTCACACATCAGATTTTATCTCTCAGATTTATATTTTCGTTAAATGTAAACTTGAGAATCCAAAATAATTATCTCTTGGAAATGAAAAAGCAATGCTTGCCAGGCACAGTGTCTTATACCTGTAATCTCAGTTACTCTGGAGATTGAGGCAAGAGGATCTCTTGAGTCCAGGAATGTCCAGCTGCAGTGAGCCATAGTTATGCCACTGCACTTCAACCTGGACAAGAGGGTGAGACCCCATCTTTATAACTAAATAACTAAATAACTAACTAACTAACTAAATAAATAAATAAATAAATAGATGGTGCTTAATTTTTTTCTACTTTACAGATGTGCCAGTCTAATGACCATCTGCTACTTGTTTTATGGAATAAGTTCATAGATATTTTCAATCAGAAGACTGATGACTATCATCAGAAAACAAAAATTTTCTTCTATTATTTTGGATGATTTATTTCCTTCCACTTTTTTCTTTTCTATACCACTGGATATTTTATTATAAAGATGTGGCTATAGCTCTTTCATCTGATACTTTCTTTTTTGTACATTGTGCCTTACATTCTAGAAGATCTCCACAGTCTTACATGCTAACTCAGTACATAATGTACATTTTTAGCTGCAAGAAGAATTATTATTAGAAAGGACAAGTAGAAATTTTTGGAAGTATGCTTCAGTATCAAAAAAGTAAACTAAATATCAGCAAAAATAGAAGTACTTATTATATTACTACAGCACCTAGAATATTTTAAAAGCCAAGTAATAAAGTTCTACTTTCCCACTTACCCATCTTTTGGATTTTTGCTGTGCATCTTAGAATTACCATAAATTAATGTAGACAAAATTAGGTAGTGACTCCAATTTCAACTTACTTTTCAGATACAGACTCTTTGGTGGGATAAATCAATACAACTAAGTATCTGGCAAGTAACCAATGATTTTGTAAATGACTTACATTTATAAAAATACACTGGGAAAAAATAGAGGGAATCTCTTTTCTCATGGACAATGACAACAAAGTACCTTCATTCAAAGCTATAACTTTGCTCTGGCCTTTATCAATTTTCCAGCTCTGCTTTATGTGCAAGGGTCTTCATTAGGCTGACCCACAGCACCGGTGATCTAAAGATGAAAGTATCATACATAAATATTTAAAGCCCCCCCACCCCACTGACATGTCTGAGCTGCAGGTTTCTGAGGCATGTTAACATAGCTCCTTCAAAGTGAATAACAAATTGATTTGTCCTGAGCCCAGTATCAATAAGAAAGTGTTACAAGACAAGTATCTGGATTTTGAGTCAACATGTACCACATTTGTATGTATTGCTATAGTTCATTCATATAATGACCATTAATAGTCTCAGCATAAAGAGATACTTAAAGCAAGAAAGCGTTCTCCAGCTGTTCTGGGATGCAGTGCTAATAGAGTTTTAATTTAGCCTGGATCCAACCGCGCTTGAAGTGTCTATCGCAGGGTATGCTTTATGTAACCTTAGGCAGACACTGATAGAAGAAACATAGAGTAGGTTCTGATAGTTTTAGAGCAAAGGAATCAATATTACCTTAGAAAATGAATATTTCCTTTTAATTAGGTAGTTAATTCTGGTAATTTGAAATTGCTTCCAGAAGTTAAGACTAGAGCCTGCACTTCCAGCTATTCCAAAAAATTTTTAATCACCCGATGCTTGCTTATGTATCCCTGTCTTTCCAAATTATCTATTCTGCTATATACCATGAAATCTGAACCAAGAAACCATACTTTTATGGTGCCGCTCAAATTCCCACTCCTATAAAAGGCATGCCTGAATTGACTCAATAGGAAATTTTATCTTCCTTGGTCAGCTATCACACAGCACTTAAATTCTACCTTTCAAAAACATTTATTATATTATTCTTATATGTGTTAACGTTCTTATTTTATTGAGATGGTGAACACTGTTCCTAATATAATCTCCTACATAGACATAGTCATATTTTAGTTCAGCATAATAATACCCAATACTGTATGAAAATACATCTAATTTCATATATATGAATTCCAAATTCACTAATGTTAATAAGCTTTCTTTTAATATCCTAAATTGTTTACCACCAATCAGATGATGAAATAAGTTTTCAAATAAAACTATATTTTTAGGAAGGAGAGAAAGAGAAATCCAAATGTTCTCCCCAAAATGCCTATCTCATCAATAAAATCAGATATAGTGAGCCTATTTTCTATATTAAGTGTTATTTATTTTTTAGTTTAGTAAAGACAAAGGAGCATGATAAACATTCTATAATATTTATTTTCCTGAAAACATCAATTCTTTGATGGTAAAGTATAATACTGAAGTGTGGTATATGTTGAAAAAGTAACATGCTTGGATAAGCATTAAAATATTTTATGTTTAAAAGTCTCTATCATAAGATGTTTTTGCTGCTAGATAATAGAAATCATGAAAGAAAATTTTGTTATTTACTTGATTCTAAATTCTTAAAATAAAACGTTTTGTCTGCATATTTTGTACATTCATTCTAAATCTACCACTGCATATCACACATAGAAGTATTCATAGTAGTGGTGAGAGAATGGGTCTCAAGATTACAGAACCAGTGTCTTGAGTAAGAATGGTAAAACCTGGAAAAACAAAAGGCTTAGACATTTTTAAATGTGTTCATTAATTTGCAACCCATTCTGCTAAGGAATTTTAGAATAGCTCTTGATATTTAGTGAATGGTGAAGTTATGTAAGAAAAAAATGCTGATCAAAATCGACCCTACTAGAATTTATTGCTCTATTTTCTGCCACTTGCTATAGATGCTGAGCTTGGAACAGGGACATCATCTTGACAAAGGACAAATGACTGCTAAAGCAGACATAGTCCAGGATTATTTTTAATTTTATTGTTTTGGTGTATGATGTACAAAACATGAATCTCTAACATCAAATAAGTCACTTATTATATTAATATTGAATAATAATTTTCAAAGGACTATAGGTTATTGATGACATCCTCCTGTTCAAAAGGTTTTTGTGATTTAAAAGACTGAAATTTTACCATTCATCACTTTGAGATGCTAACTTCAAAGATTAAGAAATCCTACTCATTGTTAAGTATGGGATAAAAATACTAATTAAAAATAGAAATGTATAATTTTTATATTGTGAAAATTTAGAAGTACATGTTCTGATCTAACAATTGGTAGCATTTTATGTACCATTACCTGAAAGACATTATAGGAAACACATTGTGAATCATTATTTTGATTGCTTGGATGTTGTTACAGATAGGGTAAACTGAAATAAACATTGAGCAATTTATAAGAATTGGCGAAAAAAAACATAGTTTTGGAATTAATAAAAAGAAATAAGAGTATTTGCCAAATGATCTTGCAGTCATCTTTGTGGTTGTAGGATGCTTAAAATACACATCTGAAAAGCATATTAAAATTGAGTGCTCTCATTTTGTGTACTAAGTTCTTCTGCTTCATTTAATTATTTGTACTTACATTTTAACTTTGAAATTATTATTTTATTCATTCATTGGATTTCATGTATCATTGAATGCTCCAATTCTTCTTCATTTTGTCAAATGTCACTTAATAATTAACATGTTGACATAGTCAATGATAATACTTATTGGCCACTATGTGTTAAAAACATTAAAAACATAAAATTGGTCAAGAAGGTGTATCAAATATTACAAATGTAGACTGATAATACTTTCATTCAAATGCATGATGTTGCTTTTACAGCACACTGGTATTTCTGTTGTCGTTGTTGTCCTTATACTGGATATCTGAAGGAACTAATCCAGACATTCTGACACATCTGCAAACCTGAATGTAGAAAGAGTTAACAGTCCATGTGGATCTCATGTTTTAATCTCTTGCCATCTTTAAGTTCTTGAATAAATGATCATTTATTTTAAGCTTATTTTAAATGGAAGACAATCTATATTTCAATTCATATTCTTAACTCTTGCTTAATTTATTCCAAATGTCAAACTCGTAATCTAGTTATTTATCTTATCAGTACTGCCACCAGACCTCATATGGAAATAAACTCCAAGTTGGCAAGAATATTGGTCTTTTTGTTAAGTTTTGTCTCCTTACTGCCCAGAAAATTTCCTGGTATATAAGTACTCAATAACTATTTATTGAATGAATTAATAGAATAATATTGAAATGGCAAACACAGGAAGCGTAAGTATGTGAATGTGAAGACAGGGGATATGAATGAGATAAAAAGTTGTGTTTTAGGCCTGATGTAAAATGCTAATGGGAAGGTGGTTCTGATAATGAGAAATCATATCTGGACAGGAGGTAAAGATTTCAAAATTCATACCTTAGAAATGTTCATTAAAGTCATTGGAACAAAGTAGATACTTAATCATAGTGCTGTAATGGGGAAGAAAGGGAAACGAGCTTGGAACTCTGAAGAATACTATTATTTAGAAAAATCCATTGAAAAATTGCTTACAACTTTCCCACAACGGAAGATAGCACAATATTATAAAATCCAACAATAAAAGCAATAAAAGTCTATCAAAAGCTAAGAAGCAGCATCACCAATGCTGTTTGTCAAAAAAGATAGATTGTGAACAGTCAGGTGTTTTGTAAAATCTTCACCAATTGGGAATTTTCTGATATTTTTTCCTAAAATTAGAATTGGGTTATGGGTTTTTTGGAGGAATAACATTGAGGTCAAACACTAGTCTCATCACCGTTGTATCAAATGTACATTATGTAAACATTACTTGTCACTGTTGACGTTAACCCCATCTCCTACTTGAAATAGTGAGTGCCATATTTCACTACAATAAGCTAGGTTTTTCCCCTTTTCCAAACAATACACCTCGGAGAAAGTCATTATGTGTAGCCCACAGTTAAGAGTAGGAAGTTATGCTCCACTTCCTTGAAAATAGTATGTCCTCATAAATTACTTGGAATTCTTCATGGATGATTGCTATATTCTGCTTCATTTATTTATTTTCTATTCTATCATTTATTTATATGAGTATGGACTTACAGATATTTATTTTATACTTTTGGTACAATCTAATACTTCTATATTTATTTTGTTGCTCAAATTTTTCCACCATCGGCCATGGGTAGGACTTTTACTTAGCTCTTACATCCCTTTGACATACACTCATCATTGCTTTGTAGTTGTTCCTGCTGTCACTATTTATTTTACTGTCTGCTACAAGATCTCTATGTTTATTTTGTATATTATCTTGTAAATTTTCTGTTCTTTTCCTATAATCAACCATGTACCCAAGGAATATATATATATTTTTAATTGAAGAATGGTATTAGGGACTAAGAGCTTCATCCTCATTGCTACTGAGGTGGCTTTGTTACTAGGCCCTCTCAGCTGACACAACAAGGAAATATATAAATGTAAATGTATATATAAATATAATTGTATGTATATGTGTATATATGTGTGTATGTATATATACATATATATAGAGAGAAAGATACATCTATGTCTATGTTAAGCAAAATATGAGTTTAAATAATGTATTCAGCTCTAATTCATTACAATATGGATCATTCTGGACTCCTCTCCTTGCTTATGTGTAATCTCTAACTGTCTACTAGTGAGAAACCTACCTAGCTCCCACTATCTGCCATTCTTTTACTTAATTGTTCAAAACCAGCAAGTATCTATAGCAGTCTCACAAGCGTTTAGTGCACTTCCATTAGAAATAACTTTATCAATTAAAGTACAGTGTTTAAGTAGAGTTTGTTTGACTTTAGTCACAGATTCTGTTCATTTCTAAAGGTGCTTAGTTCAGTATCTCTTCTTTCTATCCTGTTCAGGGAGATTATTTCAAGTGTATTTAATACAGTTAGATTGTTTTGTCACATTCTGCATTTAACTCTGCAATCTACCCCCAATTTTAAATGATATTTTAATATTGTCTATAATATCAACTCTTTGTGTAGTAAAGTTCTATTAGTTTTGGTATATGCATAGTATCATCTATTCAAAAATACTGTGGCATACAAAATAGTTTCACCACCCTAAACAATCTTCTGTGCTTTGCTTCTGTTGTTTTCCCAATAGTTTCACCACCCTAAACAATCTTCTGTGCTTTGCTTCTGTTGTTTTCCCCACCCTAAACAGCTTTCAACCTCTGACTGGTTTATCATCTCTATGGTCCCTAGTTGTTATTTAATAAAATAATATTTTTGTATTTTTGTTTATTCTTTCATAACATAAATAAATCCCCCAAATCAATAGCTCTAAGGGCCAAAATTCCATTTCTGAAATATATTTTACACAATATCCCTTTATGATGTAAGATGTTTTCTACAAATAACACAAATTTAAAACAAATCAGGGATTCGCCAATGAAAAGTACCCCACTTCTTTTTAAATTACTCACAGGTCTTTTACAGCCTCTGAACTACATACAGATCATGAATAATCAAGAATACAAATTAAAACACTGAGAAATATAGGAGTGACATATAGCTATAGCATATAATTATAGAAATTGGGCCAGGCATGAACTAATTTCTGTAATCCCAGCAATTTGGGACTCTAAGAGAGAAGCATTGCTTGAGGCCAGGAGCCCAATACCGGCCTGGGCAACATAGTGAGACTCCATCTTTATAGCAAATGTTTAAAAAATTATCCAGGCATGGTGGTATATGTCTGCAGCCCCAGCTACACAGGAGGCTGAAGCAGGAGAATCGCTTGAGCTCAGAAATTTGAAGCTGCAGTGAGCTATGATCGTGCCACTGCACTGCAGCCTGGATGACAGAGCAAGTCCCTGCCTCTAAAATTAAAAATAATAACAATGATTATAAAAATTAGAAGAAAGACACTAACGCTGGGACTGTGTGGTTTTTAATATCCAAAACCGGGAAATATTAGACTATATCCAAGAGAGATAGGATTTGATCCAAATATGAAGCATCAAATATTCAGAGTTAACATGGCAATGATATTAGTATAAACAGAGAATAGCTTTAGCAATAGAAGATTGTGGCAAATTTGATATATAAAAGTCAGGGAGCAAAATTCCAGAGCATTATGTCAAATACTTATGGCTCATAAGTAGGATATAATCTTCATTTATAAAGGCACCATTCCCAAAACAGGGCATTCGTGATGTTCCAAGTAAAGAAAAGATGGAAGAATTAATAGAACTTTGCAAGTGTTTTCTAGGGCACTACCCAATCCTAAATTCATTTCACTCTTTTTCTTTCTGGGTGTCTAATTGCCTTTAAGAGGAAGCCTCAATATTCTTGAATCAACTGGCATGCCAATGAAGATTCCTGTGACAATAAAAAATTCCTTGGTTTGTATGGAGTAAAGAGGAGAGAGTAACAATTATGCATAGACAAAAAGTTACTGATTATCAAAAAGGTGCCATGAATTTTGCTAGGCACAATCCAAACGTAAAAGACATATTTTCAGCTTTTAAGAAATCACACACAAATTGTTATGGCAGGAAAATAAATTAACAGTTAGAAAATAACATAATACCATGCAAAAAGTACTGTGAGAGCACTTAGTTTAGATAGATCTTATTCTAGGAGCTTAGGTAGACCTTATTCTAGGAAGGTTGGATACCTTTAAACCTGAATTCGATATTTTTCATGCTGGAGGATATCTATGTTTCAAACATGCATGCTACATTGGATATTCCAGAAAGCAGAATAACTACCTCAACCATAATTCATGCTTCCAGATTTAACTGAGGCTGTTGGGATGAGGCTTGAAGAAAAACAAGACCAATCTTTATTACTATTGCACCAGGTGATTATAACTGAAGATTTACCATTGGATCATATGTAGGACATCAGAGAGAGAATAAAAGCATGTGAATATTAGCTCACAGTTATTCTGACCAAAAAATGAGGCAATTCTGAAAGCAACTTGAAATACAATGAAATATAAATAACTATTTTGTAAAAGTTTGCATTAGGCATTCACAAAATTTCTGTTACCTGACACTTAAAGGGAGTGGAAATGAGTGCTAATGAATAATTTAATATTTCTGCAGTTAATTACTGTGTCTCAGGTGTTCTGCCTAATATCTTTTTTCTAGTTCTCCTTATGATTTACAAAAAGAAAGAAAGTATAAAACATTGTTCATGTAGTCTTCCACTACCTGCAAAAACTTTCGCCAAAAAATATTGTGTAAGAAAAATTGAATTATCTTTTTTCTCTATCAAGAAATGAAATTATTTCTGATGTTTAGTAATGAGTTACACTACTTGCCTTTATGTAGACTAAATATTGTTATTTTTACACATATTTAAAAGTTGGACTAGGAAAGATTTGCGTTTAAAATAAAGGGTTGATGCTCCTAATAATTTTGTACTAATGTTTTAGTTATATATATACATTTTTCACAATTAACAACTGTGGTGTCAATTTATTCATGTAAATATTCATTTTAAATAATAAAATTTCATTTTTGTTTGTAAGTGAAATGAATGAGATAATAAATATACAAGATTATTACACCCCCAAAAAAAGAAAAATTGTGGGGACATTTTTTTAAATTAAAGTCTTCAAAAGGTGAGAAGATGGGAGCCAAGTGAGGGCTGAAAAATAACCTAGAGTTACAATGTTTGCTATTCAGGTGATGCATACACTAGAAGCTCAAACCTAGGCATTATGCAATACACCTACGTAACAAACCTGCACATGAATCTACACAAATTTTTTTAAAAATCTTATGGCCCACATAACCTTGATTTTCTCTGCTTTGAACATTTGAATTGAGTAATTTAGCAATATTAGACTCCACTCTAATGTTGATAAATGTCAGAACTTCACTGTTTTTGCCGAATATATTAAAAAATGGCTTCTGCTGTATTTCCACATATATTCTGATTTTGCCCCACATTTAATTGGGTACTTCTTGTTGCCCTGTTCTTTAAGTAGACCAAAAACAACATGATTGCCCTGACTGTAAAAGTGTTAGCAACCTTGACATTTATAAAATATCTCTGTGCTCTTGTGTTAGGTAGAAAGCCAAGGTTTTTTCCAGTTTTATACATTTCAGCAAGAAATAGTGCTCAAGTAAAATTGCAGAGAAATGGTGTAATTTATTATACTCCTGCCGGACATTAATGATGTGCTAGCAAGTAATAGCACTTTTACTCACGGCAGATGAAGATACCAGTCTAAGATTACCAGTGGGAAGAAAACATGATAAAAAGGTCTATTTCAAAATAACATATCCAAATTAGAAATCCTTTCAGTGATATATAAGGCTGGTAGTATAATGGTAGAATCTTTGACTTTTTTTCCTTAGCAGTTATGAGATTCAGTTACTGAAAGAGCCTTGATAAGATTCTGAAATTTTAAAGTTGTTGACTTATCAGAGAACCACAGCTTATCATGTAAATGTAATGCATGCAAATTTATAAAGATAAGAGACAGGTACTTTTATAATCTTACTGAAAGAGATACTTGCTAGGTGAAATGAGAGCACCCTGAAACTTGTTTCTGTTTATCGACTCACAGTGAATATAAAGAATACAAATAAACTTTACTTGGAAATGAAGCAAATAAATAGAAACTGAAGATTTTTCAATCTTGCAGGAAGGAAAATTCTCTTCAGATTTAAGAAAAAATGTCCTAGAAGGACTGGTAAAGAGAACAAAAGGAATAAGAAAGTAGATGCCATATAATTTTAGGCCCTTTTCTGTCAGAGGAAAAGTTACATGAATTAATCATGCAGAATTGAAACTGTGCCACTTGCCCTTCTTTGACTATTTACCCTGCCAGGTATTCTTAGATCTGTTTCCTAAATTGGGCATCCTCCATTTCAGCAAACTTAATCTCCATTTCAACAACTGATTCCCCACTTTAGACCCTGTTATCGATATGAACTCTTCAAGGGTTTAAATATAAAAGTATATACTTCTCTTGTCCTTGGATAAGCTTACATATCTCTCGGTTTCACTATTTTTATTCTCATGTATTATTATGCCCTTCTAGTCCCTTAGCTTTTTATTCCCTTGCTCTTATGTTTCCATTCCTTCTGCCGTTTTCTTTCTTTTCTACCAACATGTACACTTTGAGGCATTACTTTAACCAGGATCCTGTGCTCTATCAACTCTCACACATCTCTGAAAAATTAATGTTGTCCACATTTGTGAATATTTCCCTGTTCTTTTGTAAAGTATTCCAAATGGTTAGCATTCTTTAATTCCAAAATTTACCTCTAAAAAACTATTATCGGCCGGGCGCAGTGGCTCAAGCCTGTAATCCCAGTACTTTGGGAGGCCGAGACGGGCGGATCACGAGGTCAGGAGATCAAGACCATCCTGGCTAACATGGTGAAATTCCGTCCCTACAAAAAAATACAAAAAACTAGCCGGGCGAGGTGGCGGCGCCTGTACTCCCAGCTACTCGGGAGGCTGAGGCAGGAGAATGGCGGGAACCCGGGAGGCGGAGCTTGCAGTGAGCTGAGATCCGGCCACTGCACTCCAGCCTGGGCGACAGAGCGAGACTCCGTCTCAAAAAAAAAAAAGAAAAAAAAAAAAATTCCTTAGGAAAATAATGATCATCTCTCATGACACTAATCAATTAACTTTCTTTTAGATATTGAATTACTTTAGATCTTTGTTCGCAGTTATCTGTTTTCTTATGCAGAAAGGACTACCTCTTTCCGAGGACATCTTTCTAGACAGCTCTCCAGAACTTACCTCAATTTAGATGCTAAGAGACTTCTTAAACTTACTGTGCTTAATGCTGAACTCCTGATTTTCAGACATCCCCACCCAAAACCTGCTCCACCCACAGTTTTCTTATTCTCACTAATATCAATGCTATTTTTCCATCTGTTTAGATAAAAAAAAAGCTGGTGTCATCGTTGACTCCTCTCTTTTACTCATAATCAGCTTGAATTTGTCAAGAAATCCTGTTGACTCTACCTCTACAATATATCCAGAGATGAAATTAATACAGTATCAAATACAATTTCATGATTTTGATTATTAAACTCTGATTATGTAAGAAAATGACTTTGTGCTTTGTATAAACACATGGAAGTATGTAAGACACAGTGTCATTATAGCTACAAATTATTCCTAAAGTATACAAAAAGAATAATGATAACGTTTGTATGCACATATTGATCAAAATAGATATAGATATAGAAAAAAAGCAAGAGAGAGGGAATGAAATAAAATAAGAGATGAATAAAGCACAGAAAAGTAAGTGTTAACTTTTGGGGAATTTTGGTGAAGTTTCAGGGCAATTTTTGTACTATTTTTAGTACTTTGAAAGTCTGCAATTATTTCAAAATAACTATTTGAAAACTAAAATATATTATCTTAAGGAAATAACAAAAATGTGTATATATAAATATATCCAGAATCCATATTTTTTTTAGTCTATTCACTGCTAACCCTCTTGACTGAGCGATCATCACTCTCACAATTATAGCAATGGTTTTCTTACTTGTTTCCTCAGACCTGTTTATCCTTCCCACACAGTTGCCACAGTTTATTATCAACATAGCTACTATAACGATCTTTCAAAAGTATAATTTACAGCATGTCAACTCTGTGCAACAAACTGCAATGGTTCCCCCATTTCATTCAGGGTGAAATTCAAAGGGTTACAATGACTTAAAACATCTTGCATAATCTCATTCCTCATTATCTCTCTGATTCCATCTTCTTCTGTTTTGTGTTTCTCTGAATTTGTAGCAAGCTCAGTGATATTGCACATAGAAGTGGGCTACTGGGATGGTAATAGCTATGTATCTTCTAAAACCATCTTACATGTCCTAGTGTGAGTAGTATCACACTGTAAGAAAAATTACATAAAATTGTTAAGTAGGTGGATATCCATGTTTGGTATGGCAAAAAATAATAATAATAATAATATATACTCCTTGATTACCGTGTATTTCCCAAATCGTGTTATTTATTACACTTCTGTGTATTTTTTAAATTTATGTGCCTACTCTTAATTTGTAAGGCCTTCCATAACAGGGATCTAAGGAAGTATTGTACGTTACAATGTTAGTTTACTTAATATTCCACTGTTTTACTCTCGTATTCTTTCTTCTAAACTTCCTTAGACCAATGAATACTTTGAGGGCTCTTCTTGAAGTTAGATATTTTTTAGACATCTAAGACTACCGTCATAAGCCCCTATTTACAAGAGTCAGAGGACAAATAATAACCTCCTCTCCTTTACTTGACACAGTGCAATGGATACCACAACCAATCTAGGTTTTACTTATTCAGTCCTAAGTGATTTAGAAATAAAGATTACGTCTACTTGTTTGGGTTTCATATACAAATATCCAACTATTTCTATGTATTTTCACGTTGATTAAAACACCAACGAAAACAAAAAGTGAGTATCATCAGATGTGGCTGATGAGAATAAGAATTTTAAGTGTTATTAAGAAGGGTAGATATTACATTAAAAAGATAAGTTATTTAATGGTGTTTCATGCTCCAACTGCAATGTGGGAAAGTACAGTTGGAAATCAAAATTTGAGGCAATATGGAAGTTAAAATGCAACAGTTTACACAAGAATTTATTGTGGCCTGAACCAGGTTAATGGGACTTAAAAAAATGAATAAACAATTGTGAGAGATACTTAGTATATAATATTGAGAGATTGCCATAATTAGTCATTGAGATGAGAGAGAAGTTAATGATGCATTTCACTTCTCTAACTTTGTGTACGTTGGCATTCAATGAAAAGTGAAGATGGAGAGAATAGCAAGGTTTTTGTCATGAGTGATGATCTCTGCTTTTATTATTTTCTTTAATATTAGGCCAGTGAAAACAGTATCTAAAAGACAATTGTAACAATAGATCTGTGGCTCAAATATACGATCTGTGATTAATATATTAGATTATGGAATTCTAAGACACATATGGGATCTTAAGCAGTGAGAATGAGTGAGATGTTTGGGGAAAAGTGTAAATTGAAGTTCACAAAGCCAAATGACTATCCTGGTTGTTCAGATAATGAAAACAAGCTTCCCAGATGTAAAAGTAATAGGGATGGTTTGGAAGCGAAGGCCACATGCCTCATTTAATGAAGCCATCTGGTCTTTAACACTAGGGATTTGCCAGAGCATCAAATTTTGAAGGGAAGCCAAGAGTCTATATATATATATATATATATATATATTACATAAACCATTGTACATTGTAGTCATTCTTTCAACAGCAATAGAAATGGTCTCTGAATGTTTTACATGAACAGAAAAGTTTTTGTAATTGTATATATCCTCACATAACTTATGAGAGACTAAAAAGTGTTTCATCTTAGAAAGTAGACAGGAATCAAGGGGCCTAAGGAGGTCTGGCCAAACTGTGTATGAGACCAAACCTCATATACAATTTGCTCAAAACATCTTCAACATACTGTTGATTACAGCTTAGATCCATTTCTACTCACCCAAATCTGTATTCAAAGTTCCAAAAAGGGAGAGACTGACTAGGGCCAATATCCTCCGTCTCATATGATGTGAGCAAGAATAAAGTGGATTTTCCTACTTGTGATTGTCCCCATTACTCTCCTGCAATTTACATGTCTCCTTTCATGATGGTGCAAAAAACACTGCACCCTCTCATCACTTCACAGTAGGGAAAGTCCCTCCAAAAAGAGTGGAGATGCTGTCCTGGACAGCTAAATATCTTTTCTACAAGAAAAAATACAGCTTTATTTTAAAAAACTATGTGTCAAACACCTATTTCTGGCCCAGTTATGATTCACGGACCACATTTTGTAGCATTTTATATTAGAAGGAAAGCGAGATAGAGATAGAGAGAGAGAGAAAAAGGAGAGGTAAAGGGAGAAAGAGTGGGAGAATGAGTGACTGTGTGTGCACCTTGGACTGATAAAAACCAAGATTGAAGAAATATGTCTAATAAAAAGCCTTCAATATCTGGTATTAGGAAGCCTAACATATTACTAAGTTGGAAGAGGTAGACCAGAATATGCCAAAATGAATGAGTACCTTAGATAAAAATGTGTGTTTTGGATTTAGTAATGTGGCGATTATTATCATAGTTCCAGGTGTACAAATCAAAATGAAGGAAGGTAAAAAGAATAAAAATATGAAAATATGTGGAGGACAAATATAGACAACTTTTTGAAATATTTGTCTGTAAAGTGAAAAAAAAGGCAAATGCAGAATAGGATGTAGACCTCATTCTCAAATGTGAGAGATTTGGACAAGTTTAAATGATAAGATGGCATATTTAGAAAGGGATAGATTAATAATATAGAAGTAAGGAAAAAATTATTAAATTGAAAGGCAAGCAAAGAAATGGCTCAACGGTGTAGGTAGTGAGATTAGAGCTAGGTAGGAGGATCAATGACAGTTTTGGTCATCTGGTGGCAGAAAACCAAGAGTGTTTCTTCCAACAAAGTGACAATCTAAAATAGGAGAGAATGTCAAATGTCACCTCCTGAGAGTTAGGAGATGGTGACTGAATCCAAGTTTTGAGGAGATTAAATAATATTTAAAATAGATGTGAGAATGAGAGGATTTCTCTTTTTTAACTTATTTCATAATATGCATTGTCTCGGCTGTTAATAAAAATTGGGAATCTTGTTCATGATTACAATTTTTCTCATCACTCTCTTCGAATTTGTGTTCTTGGTTTCTAAATTCTGTCAATACCACCAAACAAATATCTCTCAAATGCACATCTTTCTATATTTTATACCATAATATTATTTCACAGCATTCTCTCATCTGGGCTCTTACAATATCTTGCTGACTGAAATCATCTACCATTTCTTTAACTCTTGCAATAATTTTTCATAATGTTTTCAGTTATCTGTTAAAAGAGTTTATCTAATTGGTCCATATGATAAAGTGGAAAAGTACTAGCATGAGAAAGCCTATGACCGGTACCTGATTAGATTTCTATTCTAATCTTCCCCATACTCAATTAGTGTGCACAAACTGATGCTCTGAAAATTTTCTTAATTGAAATCAAGATGCGCACTTAATTGTTAGTTCATTTGTTGTTTATATTTTACAATGTACTTCTTTTCTGCCTTTATTAGTGAATTTCCATTCTTTAAGGTTCTGGTAAAATATCTTCTCTTCTGTCAAACATACTCTTTCTTCCTTTATTTCTTATGTTCCCAAGAATTTTCCCTTATATTTCCAAAATAATTTGTGCCTGTATATTATATTGTGCTTATCCTATGAAATGTTGCTTAAAATATTTAAGTGTCTATCATTTTTATTTGAATGTCTGCTACTTGACCACATAGTCATTAACTTCTGAGTAGATGTGTTATTTTCCAGTAAATATTGTGATATATATATAAAACATAACAGTAAATATTGTTATATATATAACATAACACCATATATATGTGTGTGTTTGTGTGTGTGTGTAAAATGAAATGTAAGATTTCATTTTCTGATTTTGATGTTTTTAATTAATTCATTCATTCATTCATTCATTTTTTGAGATGGAGTCTCATTCTGTTGTCCAGTCTGAAGTGCAGTGGTGCGATCTTAGTTCACTGCAACCTCCACCTCCTGGGTTCAAGTGATTCTCCTGCCTCAACCTCCTGAGTAGCTGGCATTACAGGTGCGTGCCACCATTCCTGGCTAATTTTTGTATTTTTAGTAGAGACGGAGTTTCACCATGTTGGTCAGGCTGGTCTCGAACTCCTGACTTTGTGATCCTCCCACCTCAGCCTCCCAGAGTGCTGGGATTACAGGCATGAACCACCGCGCCTGACCTATTTATTTTTGACACAGAGTCTCGCTCTGTAGCCAGGCTGGAGTGCAGTGGCAAGATCTCGGCTCACTGCAATCTCTGCCTCCCGGGTTTAAGAGATTCTTCTGCCTCAGCCTACAGAGTAGCTGGGGCTACAGGTGTGTACCCCCATGCCCAGCTAATTTTTGTATTTTTAGTAGAGACCGGGTTTCACCATGTTGGCCAGGCTGGTCTTAATCTCTCGACCTCGTGAGATTTTAAAAATATTATTAGAAAAAAGCATAAGCTTAGTTTTATCCTATCTATGACCTAAAGGGCAAACAAAGGTTCTTCTACGTTGGTATTGGTTTTCTTTTCTGGAAAACTAATGGCAGGATAGAATACCCAAATCCATTACAGGTCAGCATATAGGTTGTGAATGCACAGTTTTTCTGAAAATGTTTTTCCCCAAAATATTTAGATGTTTGAGCAGTCCTAGGATATATTTATTCAGCTAGAGTAATTATTCCTAAAATCTCATTCGAAGATGTATTTACAGACTCTGAGAAACATGTAGAAAAGTGTCAATGTCAGAAGTGGGATTAGCTGCCAGGTACAGTTTGGAAATTCTTTAAATGGGGCTAAAGCTCTTGAGTAGAGGAAAAAAAGAATTGTTTTCCCATTTGCTTTCTTAGCATTAGTTATCATGGAGGAAATATTAGTCTAGACATGGCTAGATAAATTTTAAAATCATTCTGAATAAATAATAATTGATTATTTTTTACAGCTAATTGGAAGCTAAAAATCAATCTGTAATCTTTAGTGTGACCAAATGTTTCAGAATTTTAAAAATAGTAATTTATAGGTTAATATTTATTATAAAAATTGTTTATTCAGACCAATCAATACTATGTTTCTGTTATTTAAGATCAACTTATAATCTTATTGATATCAGAAAAAGGAAATAGTAAAAATTTTATTAATATCCAATACAGTATTTACTCATACTTACATTGCTTCAATAAAGGTTTTGCTTTGGCATATAGTAGCTAATTGATAAGTCCATAGAAGTGTGTAATAGTGACTTAGGTCATGGGGTACACCTTCGTCTTCAGTCTGTGCCTGTTTTTAGACACTTTCCCCTATGATACAATCTAGTACAAATGTAACAACTTCTTCAGTTCTTCCTAGTATTAAAGAATCCTCTGGTCATTTTCAGTTAGAAGAATATTTGCCATCTAATAAATAGGTCTACTCCAATACAACAACGAAACTCCAAGCTTTATTCCAAGTTAAATCTTTGCTCCTTGTCCAGCATGAGCACAGTGCTAGTCAAACTTTTGGAAGGAAAGGGATCTAGACCAGTTTATTCTCTGTCTACCTATTTAGTATCCTATTCCTCCTTCCTTATTCACTAAGCTGCTTCTGGTGATCCCAGAATTGAAAGAAGAGAGCAAAGCTGAAGAGGTAAGATGCAAAAAGGTCCTCCTTTCCTGGCATCAATGTAGGTAGGTTTAGTTACCTCTGGTCTTGAAGTCACTAGGTTAACACACCCTTGGCTTGGCAGATAATAAAAGCAAGCTCCTTTTTTTTGGCCGTGGGAGTAGGCGGGGGAGCTTATTTGTGAGTTCTTCAGAGATACCCATTGGGGATATTTGACTAGACTTTCTTTGACATGCCCATTATATTTTCTTCCTGGTGATCACTTACAAATCTTCTTTCAGTACTGAAAACTTTGGCATTCTAGCCACTTTCTTATGTATTTGTTTAGGGGTTGATGGGGAGTCCCTCTCTAAGCATTATGGGAATCCTTTAAGATGCCTATAGGTTCCCATTCTCTGATAAGTGACATGTATTTGGCAAACAAAGCAAATAAACAAACTAGCAAGAATAGAAAAAAATAAGAAAACGTATACTTTTTTTCTCCATAGTCTGTGAAAATATAAGCTAGAAAGCATTGACTCCAATGCAAAATTTAAATATAGAAACCCTTGCTCTGAAAAAAATAAAAAGACTCTGTTAAAGGTAACAAATTAATGTTTTTAAAAAAGAATCTCCTCTTCCACAGTCTCTTTAACTGTTATTTTTTTTTTTTAATTGTTGTTTAACATCAAGCTCCCTCAGACATGGGGATGCTTAGGGAATGCATGTAGATCCTCACAGGTACCTGGGAGCCTGAGACACAACTCAAGGAAAAGCCCGCTGCCTGCTGGCTTATCTCTCTTTAAGCTTTTAGTCAGATACACAGTGTGCTGAGTTGGGATGGACCCACCACACCTACCCAAGACAGACAAGCAAACCACCAAGGAATTGCAATGTCTGTACCAAGCTATAATTAAACCTCGGATCAGGGGTAGATAACAACTTGCCCCTTCAAGTCCTTGTCTGAATGCACTTTGGCACTGACAGCCCAGAGCCAGGATAACTGCAGCATGCCTCCCAAGATGCCACAGTATGTGTCCACCAAACCCTGTGTTCAGGTTACCTATTAAGGCAGACAGCAGTGGCAGACTACAGGGCTTCCCATGTCAATACAAGCTGGAGTTCATTCTGAGCAGTCAGTGACAGTGGAAGCTGGGCAGGGGTGAAAAGTGGTAGGTAAGAAGCTAGCTACCAAGAACCCATCTCAAGCAGGCATTGCAAGGCAGGCCCACATGTGAAGCTCCAAAACCACTTTCCTAGGGACTTACCTTTAAAAACATAAATGTCATGATTAAGAGTTTCAACATGTCAATCTCACAGCATTAAGCCCCTAGTGGTTCAGGTATCTCTTGAATGTGGAGCCCCGTCAGACTGCACTGGTTGTTACCCATGAAGAGACCCCTGACTACAGATATCTATATATCTATATGTATATGTATATGTATATGTATATCTATATCTATATCTATCATGCACACTTTCAATCTCTTTCTCTTACTCTCTCCTCCCTTGCCTTTACTATCTTGCTCTTTCTCATTCATTTTTCTAATTTTCTTCTGACACCTGAAGATGAGTCTCTTGTCTTTAGATTCCCTAAGCAGGTATAAGTTCCTAATCCAGTACATCCCCCACCACCACTTCAGGGGTTAAAAATTCACCTCAGTAAGGGGCTTAATTAAGCCTCTCTTAAAACACCTATGGGAATGAAGGAAGCAGGAGCAGTACTCACCATCCTTCCCTCATGAGAATGGAGTGAGGTGTTGGATAGAAAATGGACTCACCAAACCAAGTGAGTCCAATGCAGCAGTGAATCCACTGAGGGCAACACATTGAAAAATCTCCCCAAATAAATTCCTCCCTTTAATTTCCACATTGCTTTTCCAATTGTATATCATTGATGTGTAGTCAAATGAGTGATCATACTATTAAAAAGCACCTCCTTTCTAAGACTACACTGGTTATCGCCTATGAAGTGGCCTGTGACTGCAGGACACCTCTCTCTCTCGGTCTCCTCTCTCTCTCTCTCTCTCTCTCTCTCTCTGGAGTCACTTCATACAAAATGGATATCTTGTTAAAGGTGGACACGTGTATAAGCAATCATAAAGTAAATATAGATATGTGTGTGCTGTATGTTTTATAACCATAAGCTAAATTCTGCAATTTAAATAATAATCTCCCCTGAAAAAAACACTGAATTTTGCAGACACATTCTTGAAAATTCAAATAGTTTTTGCGACACTATACTCAGAAAAGCTAACAAGCATATGTATTTCCCTATTTAACCTTAAATTATCAAATCAAACAGTCAATGTCTGAAATAACTTAGAAAAATTTGTTAGCGTGTATATTTTGTTCTCCTTTATTTCTAATGGCAGAAGTTATAAGATATTTGTTTAGTCTGTGTTTTTGTTTTTTGATTTGGGTTTTTATTTTAGAGATGGCTTCTCATTCTGTCACCCAGGCTGGAGTATATTAGTGTGATCATAGCTTACTGTAGCCTAGAGCTCCTGGTCTCAAGTGATCCTCCTGCCTCAGCCTCTCAAGTAGTTAGAATTACAGGGTCAAGCCAAAAGCACACCCAGCGCATTTAGTCTGTTTTAAAATGAGTTGCTGTTTCAACTTATCTTGTTTGGAGGGGTTCAATAATTCATTTCCATATACCTTAAGCATCTATTTTTCTGACTTACATTTTCCTGGCCTAGCTCCCTATTTCTCACTTTCTAATAAAATTCATCTACTTTCAATAACTCAGTTTATGTATCTTATTTTTTTCCAAAGTCTCTATTATCCTCTCCTTGTGTTCGTTGTGTAGTATTTCCTTCCATAAGAACTCCTAAAAATCTCAATATTAAAAACTATCATTTAGTACAGAATAATTTGTTGTGGACCCACTTGAATCAGTGTCTTAATTTTATTTTATTCTTAAGAAATGTGAGGCTGTAAAATATTTTTGTCATTATAGGTCACAATCTCTTTGATGATAAGTGCTATAAGTGATTATTCTGTGGAAGTAGGAGGGAAATGGAGTTACAGAATGTAAATAAACAATAAATAGAGAGATGAATTGACAGATGATTAAATAAACAAATAATTTCAGGAGTTTCACATGGTGCATGCTGACAATATGACATATACCAAGGATAAGGATTTATTCAAATTTTCATACTTACTACCAGAATGCAAAATGAAATGTACAAAAAAGGAAAAGAAAAAAAACTAAATAAATATATTTTTTTAATTAAAAAAAAAACAGGAGGAAGAACAGAAGGATTTAATTACTTTTTTCTTTTTCACAAGACCCTTAAAGCTTAAAACTTCAGGCAATGCATATGATTTTGTTTTTTATTAGTTTAAGAAATGTGTCTTTTTTTTTTTTCTTTTTTTTTTTTTTTTTTTTTTTGAGACGCAGTCTCGCTGTGTCTCCCAGGCTGGAGTGCAGTGGCGCGATCTCTGCTCACTGCAAGCTCCGCCCCCTGGGTTCACGCCATTCTCCCGACTCAGCTCCCAAGTAGCTGGGACTACAGGCGCCCGCTACCACGCCCGGCTAATTTTTTTTGTATTTTTAGTAGAGACGGGGTTTCACCGTGTTAGCCAGGATAGTCTCGATCTCCTGACCTCGTGATCCACCCGCCTCGGCCTCCCAAAGTGCTGGGATTACAGGCTTGAGCCACCGCGCCCGGCCAAGAAATGTGTCTTTAGTTATCACTCTTTTTGGCTAGAGGAAGAAACACTAACTGCACATTCCTAAACCTGGCAAGATTAGAATTGAGAGAACATTAAGAAGCACAATAATGAACCAGGCTCTATGTATGGAACGAGAACTGTGAGGAGAGTCTCTAGTACATAGAAAAACAAGGATAACCTTGCCAAAGAAAATTTCAAGGCAAACGCAGATAACATAAAGAAGATTATTAAAAAATAATAAATGGAAATCATAAGTGGAAATATGTGGAAGAATAATAAGTGGAAAATAATAAGTGGAAATCATAAAGGATAAGGCATTTGTGAAGAACTGCTTTTTTTTTGTCTCCTGGTATCTGCAAAATATTTGTTTGAAGATTGGATGAATAAAGTCAAGATTTTGTAGAATTCCTTCTATAGCTGAGAAGATTCCTTCTATAGCTGAGAAGATGCCATTTCTTCTTACTACTTTAGGTCTAGTGCTTAACATACATTAGGTGCTTAATAAATATGTACTAAATAGGTCAATTTTTTCCAGATAATTAAATATTGAATAAGTTAGTCAATTAAATACTTTTTTAGGTTTTTAATTAGAGACAACTTAATGCAATATGTAATTTTTATTTTGTATAATAGAAAGTGAAAATAAAAAATAAAGAACTACACTATAGTTACTTACTATATTTACACTATATTTACTTACTCAGAGGATCCTACAGATTAAAAAACATGCATCTTTAAAGCTCACATTAGGAGGGGTTGAAATGTTTAAACAACCATTGCTGGCTATTTCTTATTTCAATAGTTTTTCCCTGTTGGAAGATTTTTAAAGATTTTATACAAATTGGAAACTTTTCTGTCTCTGTTTCATAAAACAGACCCAAGTATAAAAACACAAAGACTAGAAAGTATTCTAAATAGTGAGATTTGAAATTCATATAGCCTTAGAGATGCAACATAGATAGAAGTAATTTTCTACAAAAATTGGCAACCATAGCAACTGTACAGAACACATTAAAGAGGAATACAAATCCTTGTAAATCAATGTTGTTTAAATTAACCAGTATCTAGAAGAAATAGTGCTAGCTGGAGCTACAAAAATATAATTTAGTAAATTTCTCCCCTTAATATGTGAATTTAAGAAAACAACATGACAATAATTTGATTGAAAAATATTGATAGAAAAAATAATTATATGGATACATATTGATAAAACTTGTATAAAATTGTTTAGAAAATGTATGAGAAAAAACATAGAACATAGACATATAGAAATAATTGAAAGTGATAAAAGAAGAGATGTTGAAATCAGATTTGGGTCAGATATATAGAAAGAAAAAGTAATTCAAAATTATGAACATATCATATGCTATTCAGAAATTTAGATTCATAATATTAATATGGAAGGGAAGTGTTGGGAAGGGAAGAGTGTGGTCCCTTTAAATGATACGGAAGTGGGGAAGGGAAGCACTGGGTAGAGAAGTGGTTCCTGGCTGTGGCTCCACCTTCACAGACCTAGGTGAGGACAGGCATTTCCTACCCAAATGTCACATTTCCTAAGAGCACCCTGGCCTGCCAAGCCTCCATCCTGTGCCCATAAAAACCCTGAGACCCTAGCAGGCAGGCACACAGGTGGCTGGACATTGAGAAGAGCACATCAGCAGAGGAACACACAGGCAGCTGAACCTCTTGACAGGCACCTGCACCTCTTGACAGGCCCTGGCATGCCGACAGGCCACCAACGAGCAGGCCACTGACCGGCAGAAGCAGAACGACACAGAGTTTGGCTGGGCAGACAGAGGAGAGCCCAAGATGCTGAGCAGCCTGACTCCAGGCAAAAACCTTCCCCTTCCATCCCCTTCTGACTTTCTTTGAGCTAACTCCATTCAATAAAACCTTGCACTCATTCTCCAAGCCCAGGTGTGATCTGATTCTCCCTGTACACCAAGGCAAGAACCTGGGATACAGAAAGCCCTCTGTCCTTGTTTCAAGGTAGAGGGTCTAATTGAGCTGGTTAACACAGCCGCCTATAGATGGCAAAAACTAAAAGAGCACCCTGTGACACACCCCCACTGGGGCTTTGGGAGCTGTAAATATTCACTTTTAGGCACTGCTATGGGGTGGGAGCCACACAGCCTGCCCGTCTGTGTGCTCCTCTAGAGGTTTGAGCAGTAGGGCACTGAAGAAGTGACCCACATCCCCATCGCAAGCTCTGTTAGGGGGACAGGAGAATCTTTCTCGTTTCAGTACTATCAAGGTTCTAAAAGGAAAAGGATGGCAAACTCAAAGTAGTCTAATGTGAATGTTGTTTAATTACAAAGTCAATTACTTACAAACATATAGTTTTAGGGGACCCACAAAGGTACTGTAGTAACTGAGCGCTGGTAATAACAAGGTATTATAATCTTCCGATCCAAAGGAAAAGGAAGGGGAACATATTTAAGAAATCAGATATTTCAACATATCAGAAACATGCAGAAGACAGAAGAACAGAACATTAAATAAGGTCAGGGGTCTTGAAATAAATGCAATTTTTGCCAAACATAGAAGTCAGAAGGTTAAAGCAACTTAATAGGAAGGTAGATGAGAAAATAAATACTCTAACTTCATCTTCTCCCTCCCCACAATCTCCTAATGAGGCTTTCCATTGTCTGGCCCTCGCTGAAACCAGAGACACAGAGCACAATTGATGAAATAATGCAGATCAATTTCCTGGGCTGGAACCTAAGGAAAAGGCAGACAATGAGGTAAAAATAGAGGGACATAGAACAGATAGAACAAGCAGCCACGCTTAGGTTGTTCAGTTAATCTTCACCGTGGTCATTTCATGATAGTTTTTCCTAAGTATTCCTTTTACTTCTGTCATTTTTCTTTGTTTTCTTGATAAACTCCAATGTTAAAATATTCTCTCAGGTCCAAATAACAGTGCCGCTGATGATTCTTGTGCTCCTGTTTCTGTAGACCAGTAAACCATACCCTATTAAGAAGTATTGTCTTGTATCACCTTTTATACTTTGGAAGTACATGTTGTTGGATTCCTCAAAAGTTTTGAATCTGAGACAGGATTTGAGATACGTGATTTGTGAAGGCAATGCTCCCACAAAAGAAACAGAGAAGGCAGTGAGAGAATTAATGCAGAAAAGGGGAACTCTTCCCGAATAGAAATGTTTATGAAATCAGAAATTTAGTTTCTTTAACTGAATAAACAATGCATAGGGGAAGAAATTTGAACATTGGAGACACAAATACATTAGTAATGACTTTAATTATTGCAACATATTCAAAGACCACCAAGATATGTCATGATATTACTGATGCAGAAAAAGCTACGTTGTTTAAATTTTTGAAATGTAAGAAAAAAAGAGAGGAGGGACTTTTTAGATCATCTTTCATTATAAAACTATCCCTGTGTTTTCTTGCTCTTTTTAGACTACGACCTCCTTTGTTACTCAGCACTCTCGCCAGACACAAACACATTCTTTCTTCAAAAATTTCTCTAAATTTTCCATTTATTTCACCACTGTAAATCGGGAAAACAGATATCAAATTGCATTTGAATTCAATTTCAACTAAAAATTACACTTTGTATTAGGCAATTAGAGAGTGGGAGGGCTGTGCTTGATCTTACAGGGTAGGGAGTGAGGAAACTTAAAAAAAAAAATTTGTATTTTTAGTAGAGACGGGGTTTCTCCATGTTGCCCAGGCTAGTTTCAAACTCCCGAGCTCAGGCAATCTGCCTGCCTTGGCCTCCCAAAGCTCTGGGATTACAGGCATGAGCCACGATGCCCAGCCAAGGGAATACGTTTTTAAGGACTCCTGATGCTTTCTTTCCAGAGAGTTTTGTACCTTAGATAGTAGTATAAGACTGATTATTCCACAGTACCTTTCCAGCAATGAAGATCATCTTTGTTGGTTTCCAAATATTTGCCAATTTTACACACACAGAAAAAAAAGGTATATTACTATTTAAACATACAAATCTTATATTTCTAGAATATTTGAATATTTTTATTAGTAGTTTGTATTTCTTCATTTAGGTCCTTTGCCATTTTTCTATTGACATGTTAGTGTTTTTCCTTTCCTTAGTAACTTTCATAAAATAGTGTCAATAATATATTAAGTCTATGTCTCTCATATTTTTTGCATGTGTATTTTACAAATATCCTACAGTATAACATTTTATGAATATTGTCAATAACGTAAAAATGTTTGGCATTAGTCAAAAATATAAAATGTTTGTTAACAGTATCCAGAACTGCTGAATTTTGCTCTGATCTCTAACAGTTCAGCCATCACTTACAATTCATATTCACTTGAACTTTGTATATGCTAAGTCTATTGTTACCAGAGCAACTTCAGGAGCTTGTGCCAGGCCCACTTAATTTCCCTGCCTCCACATGTGTCTACCTACTTTTTTTCTTGAAAAGCCTTAAAGGATAGTCAGGGTCAGACCAATTAAACTAAGTGTTATCTGCGAACTAGCAAGAGGTTAGAAAGTTTGTTTGGATTGTTGATGACAAAATAGACTGCTTCCTTCTTTAATGAATACACATAATGGCAAGTACTTTAATGAATCCATATCCTACCAGCAAAAGCCAAGAAAGTTGCCTTAGGGAGGTCAATGATTTTTTATGTGTTTTTAGTGCTCATTTTATGTATTTGTATGGCTGAATTAATTAGCACCAGGACTATGTAGGAAAGCGGCACGAAAACAGCCTCTTTTACCTAATGTGAGTAAGCATGACATAAATTAATTAAAATGGAGTCATTTCTTGTGTGTTTTCAGATGTTATTTTATCTATTTTGAAAGAAAGCTTAGCTGAACAGTACAAGATATTATTAACACACATTAGTAAACCTTTGTATGTCACATTTACCTGTCAAAACTCAGCATTTTCTTTAGTCCTTCTGTTTCTTTCCTATTTGTGGCTGTACAATGATGTTTTACTCACTTTCTTTATTATTCACATAGAAAAGATATAATAAATCTCTCATAAGGTTGTCCTTCAGTAACCAAGGGTGACTGGTTCTCGGATCCCCCCATGGATGAAGGGGTGGCCTGCCCGTCTACATCTGTGGGTATATCTGGTTAGGTGGGATGAAACACTGAGAAAAGAAATAAGATATGGAGACAAAGTATAGAGAAACAATAGCGGGCCCAGGAGACTGATACTTAGTATATCAAGGACTTGTATTGGCACCGATCTCTGAGAGTTTTTATTGATTATTATTTTTATTATTTTAGTAAGAGGAATGTGGTAGGAGAGCAGGGTGATAATAAGGAGAAGGTTAGCAAAAAACCATGTGATTAAAATAATTTATGTCATAATTAAGTTCAAGGGGAGGTACTATGCCTGGATGTGTATGTTGGCCAGATTTATTGATTTATTTATTTTTGTCTAAATATTTTAGTGGAGTAAAGAATAACAAAGCAGCATTACTGCCAACATGTCTCACCTCCCGCCATAGGGCAGTTTTTCGCCTATCTCAGAATCGAACAAATGTACAATTGGGTTTTATACAGAGACATTCAGTTCCCAAGGGCAGGCAGGAGACAGTGGCCTTCCTCTATCTCAACTGCAAGAGGCTTTCCTCTTTTACTAATCCACCTCAGCACAGACACTTTACGGGTATCGGACTGGGGGACAGTCAGGTCTTTCTCATCCCACAAGGCCATATTTCAGACTATCACATGGGGAGAAACCTTGGAAAATACCCATCTTTCCAAAACAGAGGTCCCTGTGGCTTTTCACAATACATTGTGCCCCTGGGTTATTAAAACTAGAGAATGGCAATAACTTCTACCAAGCATACTACTTGTAAATATTTTATTAACAAGACACGTCCGGCACAGCCCTAGATCTCTTAAACCTTGATTCCATACAACACATGTTTCTGTGAACACAAGGTTGGGGCAAAGTGGCTGGAGCAAAATGGCTGGGACAAAGTTACTAATTAACAGCATCTCAACAAAACAATTTTTCAAAATACAGGTCAAAATGGAATTTCTTATGTCTTCCCTTTCTACATAGACACAATAACAGTCTGATCTTTTTTTTTTTCCCCTACACACGTATACCAAAATTTTCAGATGTTCAAGTCTCTGATATGACATGACATAGAATTTGCATATAACCTATGTACATACTCCTTTATACTTAAAATTATCTCTACAATACCTATAATACTTAATACAATATAAATGCTATGTACATAGTTGCCACACTGTATTGTTTAGAGAACAACGGCAAGGAAACATGTCTTCACAAATTCAGTACAGATGCCTTTTTAAAAAAAAAAAAAATGGTGATCTGTAGTTGGTTAAATTCACACATGTGGAACCCAGGGATAGGGAAGGCCAATTGTGTTATCACAGTATCACAAGAATTCTGTTAGATGTAAAGTTCAGGTCATCTAATCCAGCCCACTTTTTAAAAAATGAAAAATTTGATATGTCCATTGAAAAAAGTCCTATGAACTAATTGCTTCACTTTATAATAAAACAATAATTAGCAGTCAGTAACCACTTTCTGTATCAGAGGGTGTTCTTATTTGTAAGCATTTCAAGCAACTCTTGCTGGGTTAAGCAAAAAGGGAGGTTATTAAGAGGATATCGGGCAGCTCACAGAATCATTAGGAAGGCTGGGAAGTAGGCCAGATGCCAAGCGGTAAGAAAAGTGCCACAAACCTTATTTTAATGACCAGTACAAATATATTGGTATATCTTGGTTAATATCAACATTTCCTGTAAGAATACCCCCAAAATTGTTCCTGGTGGTGGATGTGTTTCCTGTTGCTGCTCTTCCTTCTAAGAAAAATGTAATTTTTCTTAATAGCAATATTTAAGAGTCATTATATTTAAAAGTTATCATAATAACTTTTATAAACATCATTTATTGTTCCTAACCTTTACCTGCCAGCGGCTCCAAATGCACATTGGTGTGATACAACTGTCTTCAATGCCTGGGTCCTGTATTTGCTTCCTGTTGGAATTGGAGGGTGGAAAAGCAGGCACCAACACTGTATGCCCCTGTAGTGGGAGGCAGTGTTTGCTGCCAGCTAACATTCATAGCACAGAGGGTTCCCCAAACAGCAAATGGAGGCCTAGTAGATCAAAAAGCAAAAAGCCAAACATCCATTAATATGTCCGTGGCGCAGGCACTGTGGCCAGAGCTTCATAGGATAAATGCAATTCACTTTTTTGTATGTGAGAAAATGGAGAACAAAAGGATCTAACAACTTGTCCAAGATCACAAGGCTGATAATTAACACTGTCAATATTTAAACCAAGATTTCCTAAAGGCTTGGTTATAAAATCTCTTTTATTATGTCTTTAACAAATAAAGACATAAATTAGGTTGAATGTAATTTTTCTTCATAGTAGTATTTATTATATGACAAAAATATTTAGATTTTTTTTGAACTTCTAATTATTTCCACATGCAAAATATTAGAATATAGGTACAGAGGTTTCAAGGCAGCTTTGAGGGTAATGAAAGTAATCCGTATAATTCAAAGTTATTGAGTTCATTTTGAGAGAATTTTTGTTTTTTTTCCCCTAATTAGACACATCAGTAGTCTTATACTTTTTAAAGAAACCAAACATTTATTTTACTACAAGTAGAAAAACGTTATGCTTGTAAAACTATATTATTATGTAAGAAATGCCCTAAATTAGATATATGAAATAATTCCCAGACTAAATTACTGGTCAACTGTTGCAGATCATCAAATATTCATACTCATTTGCTCCTCCCCAAATTATAATAAAATCATGAAACACCTCAGAAACTATCAGACTACTATAATTAACGTCCTATTTATATTTTAGTAATAACATATTAGATTTGTAAATATAGAATTAAGGTTAAACACAATGTAATGTTGACCTTTAATAAAATGCAGTGTTTCAAATTGTAAACAAGCCATTGGTCTGTATTTCATTGAAATCTTTCTCTGTAACTACATGCATCCCCTCCCCTTATTATAAGGAGCATTACAGGAGAGTATTCCGAAGATGAAAAGTGAACATCTATAGTAAAGGCAATGATCTTTGAAAATTTTCTCTAATGAGTAATTTGTGGCTCAGTGGATTTCAAGAGATTATTGGTTTTGGAAATGGATTCTATCAACTAAGGAGATAATGAAAATCATTAGGGCTGAGTAAAATAAAACAGCAAATTTGTAATGAACACAAGCATTCTGCAAACTTCTAGTTCCTACACAAGTTGAAAGCCTTGTTTAAAAACACAATTATAAAAAATTTTCTATGTAGGCCAAAGCATTTCTGTGTAGCACAGTATGCTTACATTTATAGCAAGGGATAATACTACTTTGAATGTGATTTTTTAACAAAATATTTCAAAAGCCTGCAATTTAGGACATTATTATAGAAGAGCAATTCTTCTCTACCTACTTGATATTAAGTAATCAATTAATTTATGTATAGATTACATTAAAATAGTTTGACCCAGGGTATTTTTCATCAGATACTCAATATAGAAATAGCTCCCAGTATCATTTTTGCACAATTTGCCTGACATTGTAAACCAACTCTTCCAAACCAACCGTTCCTTAAGCTTTTTAATCTTCCTTTGTGGTTTCTTGTCTGTTTTGTCTCCTGTTGTATCTTCAGGACTTAAGTCAGTGCTTCTTACACAGGATTAGCTCACTTAAAATTTGTTGAATAACTAATTAAATTAATAATACATAATCATAAAGATAAATTACAAAAAGTTTTGAATAAGCCGAGCATGGTGGCTCATGCCTATAATCCCAGCATTTGGGGGAAGTCAAGATGGGAGGATCACGAGATCAGGAGTTCGAGACCAACCTGGCCAACTACTAAACTTGGCTCTACTAAAAATACAAAAATTAGCTGGACGTGGTGATGCACACCTGTAATCCTAGCTACTCAGGAGGCTGAGGCAAGATAATCGCTTGAACCTGGGAGGCGTGGGTTGCAGTGACCTGAGGTCAAGCCATTGCACTCCAGCCTGGGTGACAGGGCGAGACTCCAGCTCAAAAAATAAACAAATAAAAAGTTTTGAATAACATAAAGTTTAAATATTTAGCATCACAACACCCTTGAAACAGGTTATATGTAATTGTAGTAATTTATGAGATAGTAAAGAGATTATACTAATGAAGACAATATTTTTAAAAGCTTAGTTTAATCATTTATAACAATTAGGTGGAAATCAATTATTAATAAGAACCTTGAAACAGCTTTACAGCCTGTAAATATGTAAAAATGAATCTACTTAGCTATTCATTTAAAAAAAACAAATAAAATAAATGAAGGAAGTGTCTATCTACTTCATATAGTTCATCAAATTTCAATAATTTTTTCCTTACTTTTTCTCATTTATGAGCACTGCCTTAAAATCAATTTAAAAGACTTCATTTATTCTTATTTTGCAATGCTTTAATTATCTTCACATCAAAATTGACCTACTAGAATATGAAAAATATTAAGAGCTCACTAAAAGTAAATACGATATTACTTGAAATAATATAAACATATAAACATAGACATAGTCTTCTTCACATTCATCTGCTATGTAGAAAAATAATATAAAAATAACATTAAGTATTCAATTATTTAGAATGTTTTTATGTAGTACATTTATAAAAAACAAATATTAGAATCCAATAAATGCCTTGTATTTTATTTATATGAACCTATTATTTTAGCATATATATTCATCTACTTCAGCAAAAAGGCACCAAATAGTACAACTCTGCTTTTGTTATATGGATATGAGTTGAAGCAACAAATACTCCTTCTCAAAAAGGCATGAAGTGAATGAAAACATATAACATCCATATATTATAGTACAATAGAAAACAAACTACATAGCTCTGTAGCAGATATTTCTAATGGTTCTGTTGCCATTAATCCCTCTTATAACGTCACTTTACCATTTGATTAATAGCGTGATGCCATTGTATCTTATAAGTTTTCTGAACCTTGAGTAAAATCAGTTCCATGATCTCTCATAACATGAAGAAACTTATGTTAGCCCCATTTTTAGTTCAACTTGTGTTATAAAAATGAGCAAAATTATATGAAAACAAAGACATTTTCAGAAAAAAATTAATTCTCAACATCTTGTGTCTGGACAAAGAAACTTTGAGGCATTATTTTCTTAGTAAATAACAATTGACTCCAGTTAAAAATGGTGCACAAAATAAAACCAGGTCAGTCATAACTTCTAAAATCTATAGCATTCTTCCTCAAAGTGTTTCTAGTAGATTCCTCTTTTCTTTTAATGTGCATTGCTTTCTGAAGGCAGATAAATCACTACTATAAAACCTTTGAATATAATTATGTCCATATTCCTGAAAATTAGAAGGGGTAATATACAGGGCTACTTTCAAGTACAGCAATGCTTGATGTGCTAATAATTACAAAAAAAAAAAAAAAATCAGAGAACTATCTAAATCCTAAATTAGGACAAAACAAACAAGTAATACATCAATCAACAAACAGTTTTTAATCAAAGTTTTATGAGACATGATATTTGATTATTAGCAAGTCAGATGACAGACTTTAAACATGACTCTTCTAAATCCTATATTCCATATATTTATGGAAGCAGAGTAGACAGTCAAAAGAGATTATAATATAGCTAAGTACTAATTGTGTGACTTCATCTGGATTCCAGTAATTTTTTAAGTTATTTTGTTTGCATTTCTTCATCACCTATTATGGATCCCAATAAGTTACAATCTGCAACTTATACTCTGATGAAAATTTCATCCGTCTTAGTATTAAGGATTAAGGAATATAGGATTTAGAAGGATCATGTTTAAAGCCTGGCATCTGACTTGCTAATAAACAAACATTACATCTCTGATAAAACTTTGATTTAAAACTATTTGTTGATTGCTATATTACTTGTCTGTTTTGTTCTAAATTAGGATTTAGATAGTTCTCTGATTTTTTTTTGTAGTTATTAGTACATCAATCATTGCTATACTTGAAAGTAGCCCTGTATATTACCCCTTTTAATATTAAGTCAGATGAAATTTTATAACTACTTTGACAAAACATACATTGATTATGTGTTTCTCATGTTAAGACATAGTTTTGGTGATATATATATGCCTGCCCTAATATATGGCAAAAATATGTACAAAAGTTTCAACTCCCTCTTTCTAGAGTCAAAGTAAACATTTCACAGGCAATAAACTCTGATTAAATTAAGATGTAAA